>NC_056733.1:1202932937-1203217937 GCF_019279795.1 Protopterus annectens | reverse complement strand
GTCTAACACATGTCCTATGTAACTCTTCATTTGCTCCCATCCTTTTCATGAGTTCCAGTTGCCCACTTCCACTGTCGCACAAAGGAATTTACTTATTTATTTTACTTTTTATATGCACAAAACAAAGAAAAAGAAATATTTACTTCTGTATTAAAACATGTAGAAAACTACAACTTTAGAAAACCCTTCCAAAGTTATAAATTAATAATATATAAAACAAACATTTATAGACTCTACAGTTAGAATATTACTGGCTCACTGGGAAATGCAATTAGGATTTTTTTCAGACTTGGTTTAGTCAGATATCTTCAGTAATGGACATCTGTCTCCCTTTCACATACTTCCCAGCAATGAATTCATAGTCCCCAAGTGGACATCATTCTACTCCGCTGTTACCTTTTTACTTCTTTCATGATATGTTAGTCATAAACAGGTCAATATGGTCTCTCACTTTTTTTAATGTCTCCAAATCTTTTGGGTTTCTAATACTATGCAGAGAATGGACCCCATTACTAGGTTAAAGTATGATTAAAGTTCATTAAATTAGTATTGTTTTAGTCTTTGATGTCATCCAGAAGTGCTCTTTGTAGCACCCGCAATGTGTCAGTAATGACTCCTTCTGCAATTCATACAGAGCTACATGTACTGATAACATATCTAAATATGATTCGAGATTCTTTTTTATAAGACCCGTTGTTCCCACTACTTTTGGAACTGTCTGGATATCTTTCTTTCACATTGCTCTCATTTCTGCCTGCAAATACCGATATTTTATTACTTTTGTCTCTTTGTACCACTATATCTAGTTTTTGCACATCTGTCTTTTGAAATGTTGGCAATGGATGATCCCATGTGATGTAGGCTTCTTCACTTTCTATGATGCTTTGTGGCATGTTTCCAGTGTTTTTCAACTATTTTAATATTATAATGTTTGCACAATCCCCTGTGCAACAGTCTTGCTACATTATTATGCCTTTCAGCATACAGTCCTTCTGCCATTAGTATGTTACAACCAGCAACAAGGTGTGCGACTGTTTCCAATTCTGTTTTACAAAACCTACATTTATCTTTTTCTCCCATATGTTCAATGGACTTTGTAAACCAATGTGTACATAGCCCACTATCTTGGGCCACCAATATTAACCTTTCTTCTTTTGGTTTGAATTTGCCTGTCCTTAGCCATTCCTGCATTCACTCCTGATCAACATGAGGTTTTTACAGGAGTTTTCTATACTTGCAACTATATTTATACATTTTCCACATTTCTTGCCTTCTCATTTGATCCTTACCCTTATAGTTTTTCTTTCGTTTTTTGGCATATTCAGTTGCCGAATGATTTTTATCTACTTTTGATTTCCATTCCCACTTGATGCTGATATGCTTCAGCTAGACTAAGAAGGGAAGTCATCTTAGATTTATTCTCCTCATGTCTCAATACTTTCACTATGTTTGGGTCTTGTGAGATCAGCAGATATGTATGCAGTCCCACGATTGCAGATCTATACATGTAATCAATTTCAAGGAGGCCCATACCGCCTTCAGACAGGTGACTATATAATCTTGGTATGCACTGATTTTATAAATCATTTGATGAGCATGAAGCATCCTTCTTGTTTTCCTTTCTAATCTATCCAACACCTTTTGGGGCCAGTCAATCCCTCCAAAATTGTAAGTTAGGACAGGAACAGCAAATTGGTTTATGGCTTGAATTTTGTTCCTAAATGTCAGCACTGTTTTCAGGATTAATTTAAGTCTTCTAAAATATTACTTAATATGTTTTATTCACATTTATAAATGCTTTATTGTTGATCCTTCATCAGTTTCCAAATATTTATACACTCCTTCTTGCTCAAGTTTTTTATATCACATTCTTGTCTCAAATTGATATTTTCTTGGTGCTGTAGCTTTCATGCTTTAAAAGTTGCTTTTTATCAAGACCAAATGACATTCTTATATCATCTGAAAAAGTTTTGACTACTTGCAGTTGTGCTTTCATTTCTTCATCTGATGAGCTATATACAGTTTTATATAGTCGAGTATCTCTTTGTTAATGATGAAGAATGTTTCCTCTTTTACTATTACCATCCCATATTTTTATCACATATTATTCTACTTTGATTCCTGAGACATTTAATGAAGTAAGAGATACATGTTGATGATTTACTGATTTGTGATCTCTATACACAATAAACATTCAATGGTTTCATCAATTATCCCATTTGCCAGAAGTAGTGAAGACTGAACTCAGAATAACCTATTCTTTACTCCTTAATTAAGCTTCTGAAGGAAAGAATCCATACACAAACCTCCAATAATAAAGCGATGTCTATAACATTTGAATTAGCAAAGTTGCACTAGCTTTATTACATTAAGACAATATTTTTCACTACACTGATCAGCAATGGTGCCAAAGAACTCCAATGAATGGGACTCAAAAAATCAAATTAATAAACATGATCTGTATTCTCAAAAGTTGTAAATAGCTTATGTACGGTAAAAGCAATCACATTTCTTTTCTAATATCAGGAGACTCAACCTCCCTTTGTTTATTGGGGTAATTAATACTTGGAAGATATTTTGTATGTACCCACTCTCCATACAAATGTCCACATTAGTTTCTGAATGTTGGATAACAAAGTGCTAAAAGGGGAGACAAGGATGTGTCTCAAAATTAATATAGTACTGGACTACAGATTATCTTCAAGGCATTAATCCTTGCAAGACAAGGAAAATATCACTTATTCTATAAATGAACCAATAGAAAAAGTCAGATAACAAAGCAGAAAGGTTTGAATCAATACTGGTAGCTATGGATGGATGAAATTTTATTCCTACATATCTAGAGTCTATCATACCATTTATACCGCAGATTTTGGACCATAGGTTTGTGATCCTTTGCTTCCTTGAATATAGGCAGATGTTTTTTCTTTAACATATTAATCCTAAGACCTGATAACTCTTAAAAGAACATTAAAAACATTTACCAGTTTAGGAATGTCTTGAACATGATCACATGTTCAAATCAAGGAATCATCGGCAAACATCAACCTCCTTACCTGTGTGTAGTTTACTTTCCAGATTGAAATCAATGGGCTAGATGTCATCATTCTCACTAAATCGCTAGTCAGTAAAAACAGGAGAGGAAGGAGGAAAAAGGGGCATCCCTGCTTTGAGCCAATTTAATGATGAGGAAATAGAAAAAAACACACTAAAACTGTATTCCAGGCTTAAAATAAAGTGCTTTTACAGATGTAATCATTACAGATGAAACCCATATCTAAACATCGCATTTCAGTGATACCTCCAAGATATTTGGTCAAAAACTTCTCAAAGGCAAAAAAAACAGCTTAGAGGGTCCAGGCCATTTTTGCTTATTTTAGATCACAGAGGTTAAAGCTCAGTATAAACGATGTTGGATCTACCCTTAATAAAACTAGACTGCATGTGTTGCATTCAAGGTGGGAGAGTCATTATTATTTGCTGGAATGAAATGTTGCATTTAGCCAATCAGTGATCACAATGTTTACCTTCACCTTAATTTGTGTACACCTAGCATCAGACAGACTGAGCCCTGAACTAAAACTGTAGTAACTGCTATACTTACAAGCTAAGTATTGAACTTGGAGTATTAAAACAAAATTGTGTAATAATTCAAATGCATGGCATATCTTTGCATCTTGTTACCTGGTAATGTAAAGAAGCTAAAGATTTGTACTGCAATGACTTCAATATGTGACAGCAGAGACCTATGTGAATACATGTGTCCTCTATCAAGTAATAGGCCTCAGGCATTAAAGATTTACACATTCATACTTCTCAAAAGTAATGATTTTTACCGAATGTCCCCAGTTTGGCCTGATACTTTTGTACTGGCAAATCATTAAAGAGAGAAGTTAGAAATTAATGAGACAAATTTCAGTTTCAGAATTTACAAAAATACTGATGCAAAAACTGTTTTGATTTTATCAACTGTCTAACTTTGTAAGATCAAAATATGTTAAATGTACAATTAGCAAAACAACATCACAAACACAGATACAATAAGCACTATGGCAGCCATGCACCCTGCACATCAGACACAAAGAGGATGTATCCCTGAATCCAAAAGAGAGAAAACAAGGATACAGCAAAGTTATCATCACTTGCACAAGGTGTTTGTGTGTGTGTGTGTGTGTGTGTGTGTGTGTGTGTGTGTGTGTGTGTGTGTGTGTGGAATGGGAGGGTCATGAGGCCTAGGCTGCACAAAAGTTAAGTGAGTGTGTGTGAGTAAGACATTTGGATAAGTAACAAATGATCACTGAGACAGAATGAGCTTTAAACCTCATGGCTGAACCATATAACTGTTGTATGTGTGTCTGTGTGGGTCCTCCAGGTGTAATTGGTGCGTGACTGTCTGCAAGAACACAGCCAAGCTCTGCCAGGAGTTAAACTGGCATGTCCATGCACACAGTCAGATGCACTTCTGCTATCTGAAAGTAACTGATGTTTGCCAAAGTCTCCTCATGAAGATGACCAGGACCATGGCCCCATGGCCTGCCATGTCTGGGTGTGGACACCTCAACCACTGATGGAGCAGTGGAAGTAGTACCACTATTGGAGGGTGACTGGGCATGGCTATGTCAGCTAACATCAGATGATGTGGCTAACCTATGCATATGTAGATACCATCCCCTTTCCAGCAGATGTTCCATCACAGACACCCACCCATTCCAACATGTCATTCATCCAATCCATTGAATCAGCAACATGGTGGAGGCAGTCATGCATGTAAATCTATGCCACATCTACAACCCTAAGCATTTCTTTGCAGGACTTGTTGGAACTGTGCCTCAGTGATGGCCCTAAACATACATCGAGTGGCACGGGAAGACACATCTGGATCAGGTCGAGAATGAACAACAGGCCTCCTCCAAGCACCACTAACAATGTTTCTGCATGGCATCTTGCCCACCATTTGGCTACAGCCAAAACCAACAGACACTGACGCCACAGTAACCACACTACCCTGATTGAGTGTCTCACCCTGCCCATAACTCTCAACTGCACAGATTTTCACAGAATGTCCAGAGTTTTGTCTCAAATTTTTGGTCTACTTTTCATAAAATTGTGGTTTTCTGGCAAATTAGTGGGAAATTATTAAAGATTGAAGTTAGAAAATAATGACAGACACTTAAGTTTCAGACTTCATACTCTTCAAAAAAATTCATGTTATGCAAAACCTGTTATTCTATCAACTTTCTGAGTTTATAAGATCGATATTTAAAATTGTCCCTATTTTGGAGTCTTTGCTCCACTTTAATTTATGGCTTTTTCAGATTTTTTGCTCTAAGAAGTTGAGAGGTAAGCTCTCCAACTGTCCTATAGTTGAGGGCTTACTGGAATGGGTTGGTGTAGACCTCCTGGCTGTGTCTAATGGAGCTATGGGGATGGCTAAATGTCAACCTCAGTGTGAGATCCAAACTCTATATCCCCCGAATGTGCCTGTGTTTGACCACCATCATCATTAGAGTATGCATGTCAGGTGGTAAGAGTCCTACACTTCCACTGTCAGGATGACCTGTTATAATAAGCAACAAACACAGGAAATAAATTAATATCTACACTATTATAGTCCAATATATGCTAACAAACTAACAGTGGTGCCACTATTACATACAGTACAACAATACACACAACAGTCCTGACACCCACATCACACGTATGGGTAAAATAAATATTTCTGTGTACTGCTCATCAGTACTGACATAAAAATGGTTGGCTTACCATGTGCAGATGATTCTAGGGTTCCCATGGAGGATAGTCATGTAAGAGGTTAAGAAAAAGGAAAGATACCATCATCACAATTAACAGTAACAGTGGGGGCTAAAACTTTTTACCCTTTATATGTCCATTAATGATACCTTTAACAAAAACTTGGAAGACACGTCCACCCCAAGCCCATGTGCAATCAACAGAATGTGTTGTTAACTGTACCAATCTACAACTATCCCCCTCCCAAAAATAAATTATGTTAAACAGACCATAAGTATTGCTGTCAATATTTTACTATACAAGACCTATTTAACAGTTGAGATAGCTAAGCCTACCTGTAAGCACCTCCTGGGACTTGCTTGTCCTCCCTGAAATAGCAGCAGCAACATCAATCACATGCTGTTGTGTATTTTTCACTGAGCTGTCTGGATCCCTGATAGTGTGCAGGAACTCTTCATTTGGTTTCAGTGGTGGCTGTGTAGCAAGCCCCCCTGGTAGTCATCCATCCATGGGCCACTGCAGCTGCCCTCCTTCGGGTTGATGAAATCATGTCAGTGGCTCTATGGCACACTTGATCTTATGTCCTGCTCTTGCCATCTACTGTATTTATATCAGCCACTATCTGCTGCCAGATTTGCATTTTGCCAGACAAATCCCCACATTCTCTTTCAAGCAGAAAGGCAGCATGTCATCTAAATGCTTTGACAATTGCTTCATTCTTAGGGTTACTGAAGGAGGGTTTGCGGGGATTGGAACACCTGGGTGCTATAGTCCTAGGTGACATAAAACACAAGAGAAGGATAATACACATAAGTATCACATAAATAAATGTCCTGTTTTGATATAACACACAAAAGGTAGTTATTCAATTATTACACACTGGAGAAACAAAAAACTTCAAAATATTCAAATATATTTATGTGGATGTAACATATTACAGTCAGACACAAGGTGATGGTTTGATCCAAAACAAGGATATTAAAAATAACAAAGCAAACCTCTATGATCAATTTTAACAATTGGCTAAAATTTTGGTGTCATTCAAAGGGGATCCAGTGTCTGTCAGCATGGGATGACATGCTCGACAAGCCACGTTGCTTCACTAGGGATGGCTTGCACCTGTCACCACTGGGCTTTTGGATATTGGCAAAGGCTCTTGCCACCCCCATAGTGCCTTTTTTAGGCAAGGCTCAAAAGTCAAACCCACCCCCATAGACAGCACAAGGAACAAGAAACTAAGGGTAATGCTGCTTAATGCCAGAAGTCTTAACCTCAAGATGCACACACTCAAATCTCTCCTCAGTATGGAGAACATCGATATCTGTGCACTGACAGAAACCTGGTTCAAGGCTCCAGAGAGTACCCCAGCACTACCAGGCTATACCTCATATCATGCTTTTCGGCCCCAAAACCTGGACCGAACCACAAAAGGAGGGGGAGTTTTCATATTTATCAAGGATATCCACACCTTCAGGTTAGTGGCATTGCACGATGTATCAGAAACCATCCATGTGCAACTAACAGTGGACAAGACTGCTTATCAGTTTATAGCATCCTACAGACAACCCTCTCAAAGTCAGGAATCTCACTCGGCTTTCCTGAAAACATTGGAGAACATGAAGATCTCTCCGAACACCATTATATTGGGCGACTTCAACTACCCAAACATTGACTGGGAGCACTACTCAAATCCCAGCACCTTAGCCCAAAGGTTCCTAGAAATTATAAACTCAAATGCTATGGAACAACTGTCACCACTCCCACAAGAGGGGACAACATACTAGACCTGATCATTACCAACATGGGGACTCTATGCTCCACACCAGAAGTATATCCCTCATTGGTAAGATCAGATCATAAATTAATTTCACTGGATGTCCACATCCTGACCCCACCCCCAGCCCAGAAAACCACAGTGAAAAACTTCTCAAAAGTGAACTTCTCACTTCTCAAAACCGAAGTGGAATCCTTCAAGGCCCCAGGGCCAGTGGAAACTATGGCCCAAACAGTAGAATCCTATATAAACGCATTCTATGGACATCTCCAGGAATGCATGGATCATGCTATCCCAAACAAAACCAAGACCCAATCATCCAAAGGCAAGCGTCCAGTCTGGTGGACCCCTGCCATAAATAAACTGTACAACAGAAGGAGGAAGCTACTACATGATAGAGCAAAATCCCTAATAGGGAAGGCATCTCTGATCAGTACTAGCAAAAAATTACGATCCCTCATAAAATCTTCCAAGGCCAGCTTCGAGAGAAAAATTGCACAGGACACCAAAGACAACCATAAGGCTTTTTTCAGTTAGGTTAGGAACCTGGGATGCAACTCCCAGACTTGTTCTGAGTTGATTCTAAATGACAAAAAATACACTGAACCCACAGACATCACCAATATCCTGGCAGACAGGTTCAGTGCAAACTTCTCCACCCCCTCCCCCCCAAAAGAGCAAGTATCTATTCCGGCAGAGGGCTGCCTCCCAAACATCTCTGATGCTCAGGTGAAGGCTGCCCTCTCCAAAGCAAAAAACACTGCTTCCATGGGACCAGATGGCGTCCCAGGTTGCGTCCTACATGAACTCCAAGAGGAACTAATCCCTCAAATAAAACAGCTACACAATCTCAGCCTCACTACAGGATATGTGCCCACAGAATGGCATACAGCAACAGTGGTCCCACTCCACAAAGGTGGAGCCTCTACGGACCCTGGAAACTATTGCCCCATAAGCCTGACTAGCTTAGTCTGCAAGGCTATTGAGAGGATCATCATGGAGCTCATAAACAAAGACATTGGGGACCTACAGACACTAGATCCTATCCAGTTCGGCTTTGTCAAGGGCAGATCCTGCCTTTTGAACCTGGTTGACTTCTTCGAAACAGTCACCAAAGCCATAGATGAAGGGAAGGCAGCCCACACAGCCTATCTGGACCTTGCAAAGGCATTTGACACAATACCCCACTTGGGCATCATAGATAAGCTATCCAGCTTAAATATAAACCCCTATGTCACAAGATGGGTCGCAAACTGGCTCAAAGACAGAACCCACAGAGTGAGAGTTGCTGGAGCCATGTCAGACTCGAAACCGGTCACAAGTGGCTTCCCACAGGGTTCTGTCCTGGGACCACTCTTGTTCGGTATATACTTTTCCGAGGTACAGGCAAACGTGGGAGGACTATGGCTCACCAAGTTCACAGACGACTGCAAACTGGGCGCCATAATCGACTCTCCAGCTGACACAAACATCCTTCAAAAAGGTCTCACAAAGACAGATAACTGGTGCCAGCACCATGGTTTAAAGTTAAATGCCAAAAAATGTATAGTCATACCCTTTGGCGAAAACAATGTGCCCACAAATTACCACATAGGCGGAAACCCATTAAGTACAGAGAAAGTTATTAGGGACCTGGGGACCCAAGTTGATAGCAATCTCTTCTTTGAAAACCACATTGCCAAAGTGGTTAGAAAGACCTTCTACATAGCCCACCTCATCACGAAGGGTTTCACATCTAGATCTAGAGAGGTACTTTTGCCCCTTTATTCATCCCTCATCAGGCCCATCATAGAATACAATGCCCCTTTTGGGATGCACCTTACCCGACACCTGCAGCAATTAGAAAGACGGCAAAAGTATCTCACCAAGAGGATCAAGGGTCTCAAACAGATGCCATATGCTGCTAGGTTAAAAAAACTCCAGCTCTACTCAGTTGCATACCGCCTACTTCAAGGAGATCTATGCCTGACATACAAAGCTATGTCAAATCCAGAATTAATGGACATGCTCCACCTCAGTAAATCTAAATCCCTTAGAGCCACACGCTCGAGGGACTTGAACCTCAGCACAGAAATAAATAGAACTTGCTGGAGGGACAGGTTCATAACCCAGAGGCTCCCTTCGCTCTGGAATAGAATTCCAGTTCATGTGAGGCAGAGCACCTCACTGAATCTCTTCAAGAAGAATCTCGATAGGTGGATGGGGGATCATATGTTTGTCCCAGGGATTACTCCCGTGTCACTAATAGACCGAGGCACAGTAAACTAAACCTTAAAAAGGGCACAGTATACTCAAATCAAGGGGTGACGTAAGCCATACAGAATCGGGCTAGGCTTATAATTGAAGATGCAAAAACGAAACGGCTGCAGGTACACTGAGGTGCCCAAAACACACAACAACAGCAAAAGTAAATTAAGGCACCAAAGTTACACACTGGAAATCAGTCACTGTACATTATTGCAGAAGACAAACAGTAAGCGCTTTCGCAACTTAATATTGCTTCATCAGACCACATCACTACAACTGATGCTTGGTTAAATACTAGGACAATTAGTATGACATCACAATTTAAAGAGATATTACTCCACTAACATAAGAACATATATCAATATCCATAAGAAAAATGCATAAAATATATAGAAAGGTGTGTATTTACACACAATAATATTTAAAAACAATATTAATATTTAAAAAAGGGGGGGTGTCATCCCTGATGGTTATTCAAATATATATATATATATATATATATATATATATATATATATATATATATATATATACATATATATATACATATACGCACACATATAACCATAATAGTACAATGAAAAATATATATATATAAAAAAACTCATGTTTTAGTGTTTAAGGTGCCTGGCCTTAAGGTAAGGAACTAATGAGGTGCAGCCATTCAAACCAGGATATCTATCTGCTTGTAATTTAGTGATCCATTGTTGTTCTAATTCTTTAGTGTGGTTTTCTACGTCACCACCTCTGTTTGTCCTTACTATTTGTTGTAAGATTAAAAATGTAAAACAATGGCTACTGTCTGTATTCAGGACATGATTAGCTAAAGCATTTGACTGCTTCTGGTTCCGTATATCCCTTATATGTTCTAACATTCTTTCTTTAAAGCTCCTATTTGTTTTGCCTACATAATAGGCATGGCATGCTTGGCAAAAACAAAAATAAACAACATCGACACTTTTACAGTCATAATAATTCTTCGTATAAAGTTTAAAACATTTCACAGGATGAATGTACTCATTTTTAGTGTAGACATGCTGACAAGCAGCACACTTCCTGCACGGGAAGGTGCCCTGTCTGTTTGAAAGATTTTTTCTAAAAGACTGATATTCTCTATTACAGAGCTGCTGCTTTAAATACACATTATTTCTAAAACTGAAGTTTGGGGTGTCACCAACTGTGGAAAGCTGACCTGGTATTTCATGTAATAGGTGCCAATTCTTTTTAATAATTTCCATATACTTATTGATGTCACTTACAAATCTAAAAACTATTCTAAACTTATTTCTATCAATACTTGTATCATAAGGTATACTTGTATCAGCACTATAAGAGCTCATGTATGGTTTACATTTTGTAGATCTCACTTTCCATGCATCTGCTATCACTCTAGTGATTTCTGAGCTAGAATAGCCTCTTGTTTGAAATTTGTCTTGTAACTTATTTAAAGCAACTACTGCCTCTTCATCATTATTATGTAGGCATAGGGTTCTATAGACTTGTCCTTTGAGGACATTTCTAGGTATGTGTCTCGGGTGCATGCTTGACCTGTGCAGACAGGCATTGGTTCTTGTAGGTTTGTGATAAATACTGGTTCTTATCTGCTTTAAATCAGTAAGGGTGACACTCACATCCAAGAAATCAACATATGTATCAGAAAAAGTAAAAGTAAACTTCAAAAAGTCTGTAGTACTATGCAGGTAATCAATAAAATTACTGATATTTTCACCATGCCCTTTCCACAAGACAAAAACATCATCCACGAAATGGATGTACCAGAGAATGTAGCCAAAAAATGGGTTAACATCTGACAAAACATATTGTTCTTCCCATCGTACTAGTGATAGATTGGCGTAGCTATTTGCACACGAAGTGCCCATAGCCACGCCAATCTTCTGTAGAAAAATTGATCCTGAAAAGCTACAATATTATTTTCAAGTATAATCTCCAATAGTGCACAGACTAGCATAATCTTATTAGTAGTCAGCTTCTTATTCATATCGAGGAATTCTCTTATTCTATCAATACCCCAAACATTTGGAATACTAGTAAAAAGAGATTCAATGTCCATGGTAAGGAATACAAATTCTTCATCATTATCAATGGTTTCCATTCTATTTTGCAACCGCTTTAAAAACATTTTTGTGTCTCTAAGAACTGTATAACAACTATCCAAGAACTCATGTAAAATGTCTTCTACATAAATAGATAGAGGCTCAGTGCACCATCCTGCTCCTGATACGATGGGGCGTAAAGGAGGAACCGTGGGATGTTTATGGATTTTAGGGAGTCCATAAATCCTAGGAACTAGAGGTTTTTGTACTGAAAAATAATTAAATAAGGATTCATCAATTAATCCTGTAATCAGTAAATCAAACACTAAAAAAGACACTTTATCAGTGATAGCAATTACAGCTGTTTTTGTCAGCATTTGATAGCAAAACCTTCATCTGGTTAACATATAAATCTTTGTCCATTAATACAATTTTACCACCTTTATCTGCTTGTTTAATTATAAGAGAATGTAAATCCTGCAATTCATGTAGAGCCCTATATTCTTCTGTATTTAAATTATGAAAGGTGCAGCCTTGCGTACCAGGAGTATAAGCTTCATTAAAAGCATTTTCACAGATATCTAAAAATCTTTGTATGCCTGGAGGGGTGGGGGGTACAAAAGTGCTATGTTTCTTGTATATATTTACATTGACATTTTCATTATTACGAAACATGCATTTTAATGATAAATTCCTACCAAGCAATTTCAAGTCTGTTAGCATTTCAGTTAAATCTGCCTTCTTGGCAGGTATAAAAGACAAACCCTTATTAAGCAAACTGTTTTGTTCATTAGTTAGAATAAAGGAAGAAATGTTAACAATAAGATCAGTTTTTACATCCTCCTTTTCTTTGAAAAGTGTGCAGTTCTGTCCATTTGATTTTCCCTTACTGTCTTTCCCATATTGGGATTGCTTTTGGCTCAAGCTCTGAATGGAAGAGCTGCTTTCAAAGTGAATTCTCCCACTTTCAAATTCTCTAAAAAAACACTAGTATCTGTAGCATTTGCTTGTGAAGTGTCTATTGGAGTCTTACCTATATTGTTTGCATTCCTTTGTTCTTCTGACTTCGAATTTTTATCCTATTTTTATCATACTAATTGTCCTAGTATTTAACCAAGTATCAGTTGTAGTGATGTGGTCTGATGAAGCAATATTAAGTTGTGAAAGCGCTTACCGTTTGTCTTCTACAATAAAGTACAGTGACTGATTTCCAGTGTGTAACTTTGGTGCCTTAATTTACTTTTGCTGCTAGGCTTATAATTGCTCCAGGGCAGATAGCCAAGTATGAACCTATGAAACTATGAACCTATGTACAAACAATTTTGTTTGTGTCAACACAGAAATGGAACTTTTCACTGAGCCATGAGCCATGAGCCATTGAGCCATGGGCTCAAGCTAAATGCCAAGAAATGTATAGTTATTCCCTTTGGGAAAAAAACATGTACTCGTGAATTACCACATAGGTGGCAGTACACTAAACACTGAAAGTGTGATAAGAGATGTATGGACACAGGTGGATAGTGGTCTCATCTTCGATAACCACATTACCACAACAGTCAAGAAATCCTTCTATGTGGCATACCTCATCACAAAGGGCTTTTCATCCAGGAAAAAAAGGAGGTCATTGTCCTACTGTACTCATCCTCTTTACACCCATTATAGAATACAATGCCCCGTTTGGTATGTACCTCTCAAGACATCTGCAACAACTGGAAAGGCTGCAGAAATACCTCACTGAAAGAATCACAGGCTTAAAGCAGATGCCCTATGCTGACCATTTAAAAAAACTCCAGCTATACTCTGTTGCATATCATCTACTCAGAGACAATCTCTGCTTAACATACAAGGCCATGTCAAACCCAGAGCTGTTGGACATGCTGCACTTAAAGAAATCCCAATCCCTCAGAGCCAGATGCTCTAGGGGTCTAAACCTTGTCATCACAATGAAAAAAAACATACTGGAGGGATATTTTCCTGACCCAGAGACACCCCAGACTCTGAAATAGACTACCCATACATGTCAAGCAGAGTGCCTCTTTGGCTCTCTTCAAAAGGAACCCTGACGATTGGATGGGAGATAGGAAATTCACCCAGGGGATCACGTCAGTTGCCCTGCTAGACAGGGGTCCAGGGAAGTAAATATCGTGGGAAGAAATAGCCAGGGAAGTTTGATGGCTAGGCTTGTATAGGCCCTAGGGCCGATAGCCTAGTACCAGCCTATGAACTTGGCTCTCCCACCTCCAAAACAACAGGCAAATGACACCTTTTGCTAACAAACCATCAGTGAACTGCTAAAAGTAGTATCAAATAAACTGTCCCAAAAACATGTGTAGACATTTACCACAGAACATTCAATTTTATGCAATTTCCAGTCACCTGTAATTGTGGCCACCACCCCCCTGGATGTGTCTATGAGCCATCCTAGAAGGCTAAAAACTCTGTGTCATTGAAAATATAGAACATTTACTTTTCACTGAAATAACAATAGAAGAGTGTAAAGAAAAAAAACAGTTGTAACATTACCACTTGCGATGACAGATACTAAGGTCATGTATCTGAGAAATTAAAATGCCGTGACAAAAATGTCTATGCCATCAGTAAACTTCCATAACAACCAAAACACACAGAAAAGACTAATAAATGCACAGTGGATGAGCAATATGAAGCACAAATGGAACCAGTAAGATGTACTTTTATTTAGCACTTTTGTCAGCTGTTAAGCTATTGACTTCATCAGAATAACAAATTAATTCAATTACATTGCATTATATACTCTTAAAACATGTGACTAAAACCAATTAGCTGGATTTCATCCAATCAATACATAGAGACATTAATTTAAATCAAGTTAAAATTACAGCAGCAGGGTGAATAACAACTGAAATACTGTGACAAGATATTGCACTGACCCTAGACCTATCTAATCCCTTACAAAGTACACCATTTAAATATATATATTAACAATTAATCTAAATGTGAAATTCTGCTTTTAACGTAAGATAACTTGATATAGAGACTGTTTCATTAAGACCTGGGGGGGGGGGGAGGTAGCGTTGCATTTAAGCTGCCGCATCAATTCACAAAACTCTAAAAATAATTCAAAAGGGCCCCCCACTATCCTTGTATCTAACCTGCTCAATGGTAGTAAACTTGAAACAATGATCAGGCTTATCTCTGATATGCTTATATAGTGCATTTTTTACATTGCATTTCCTAATGTCATATAAATGCTGATAAATTCATTTGTTGAAATTATTGTCTTTCCTATATAAAATACTTGACAGTTCTGACAAATAGCAATGTAAACCAAGCTCTTGCTAGCACAGTTAAACCTTTGTGAAAGGTATACTTTCCCATATCAGTAAACTTCTAAAAAGTGCATACAGATAAAGCTAGCATTTGCTAATGCACATATATGTAAAAATATTTTTTGTGACGTGAGCATATCCAGTATATAACTGAAAAATGCAATCATTCCTTATCAAAATCAGTAGTGTTCTCTGCAGATAAATCCAAAGTAATATCTTCTTCTGTGTAATCTACATAAACAAGTATCCTCACCTTCAGGTTCCCTAGCTACCTGGTTACCTTTTTATAGTGTAGATCCTGGTCCTGGGTACTAACACAGGAACTTCCAAACATTTTTACTGTTGTTCCATTTCACATTATAAATGATCTCACAACACTGCACAAACTATAATAAAATAAAAAACAGTAAGGGTAGAAATCAGAAAAGCTTTAATTCATCAAGGTTAAGCGTTTTTGTTCCTTTGTTCCTTTGCTTCCAGAACTTCATCAGTATCTGAAAGCAAAGGAATGACAGCACATAATCTTGGTAAATTAAAGCAGTTTCTGATCTCTACTGTTCCGTTTTCCATTGCACATCATATTAAATATTACTTATAACAATTGATACATAATTATAAATAACAATAACCATGCATAGCAGTGGAGCTGATATGAATTATATGTATGAGGGATAAGACATCCTTACTGTCCTTTGAAGGTTCAAATGTATGACTGAGTGTATCCTGTCTACTATATTTCTTTAAGTATAATTCTGTTATCTGGACATGGATGGCCTCCAAAGTAAATAAGACACATACACAAATTAATGCATATATAAGGATCTTGTCAGTTCACACACATACATGGTTAACACCTCAATCTGTCATCTGTATTTATAAAGAATTCATGACTACATCCGAAAGACACTTTTTCTGTGGCAAAGATGAAAAAAATCACCTCTAGGAAGAAAATGTTTTGTCCCTTATGCATGGGTTTGAATCCCATACTGTAAAATCAAAATTTTCAGTATATTAAGCCAAACCAAATGTGTCAAGTCATGAAATTTATGCCTCCAGTTCATGTTCGCAAAGTTAAATCACCTAACAGTAACAGGAACACACACTTCTCAAACTAATGTCAGTTGTCAGATTAACGTTTCAATTTTCAAAACTGATTTCCTCTCTGGCACTGTTGCTCTCTGTTTAACATCATGCAAATTTGGTGGGCATCATTGCTCAGGTTTGTGCACTACCATTAAACATGATAACAGGGACTGGGAGTAAATCATTTGCTACTACACTGCTTTTGGGTAAGACATGTCTCGTGTTAGAGGGGAAGCTGTCCAATTTAGGGTGCAGAGGTGGGGTGTCGAGGAATCCAGAATATTTATTGGACTCCTGGTAAAGCACTGCAGTGAAAGGCTTTTGCAGGGAGATTCTTCCTGTTCCCAGTACAAGTCTGAAGCTTGGAATATTCTGGTCAAGGCTGTATCCAGTGCAACTAGAATCCCACAGACTGGGGAACAGTTTAGACACCACTTTAATGACCGAAAAGGGATACACTTAACCAGTGGATGGATGAGTTCCAAACTAGCAACATCCCTCAGTTGTGTAAGTATGCTAATAAAGAGAATTTATAATACATAGAAAGCTAAATCTAGGCAAGATTGGTATGCATAATGCTCTTCTGTTCTTTTCTTTTCGCAGCTAATTATGAAATAGATCCAAATAGGAAATACAATGCTTAGCATCTGGATAGATGAAGGGATGCAAATGCTATGTATATAGCACAACAGAAGTATTATTGTAGCTTTAAAAATTAAAAAAACGTTTTTTTTCTATACAGTAGTAGCAAAGTAAGTGTGCATATCCTAGCTGTAAAAGCAAGTATGCATGTGTCAGTCTGTAGCACAAACCAACTTTAGGAGTCAAGTGTAAGACTGTAGTCAGAAGCTGTGTTCAAAAATCATGAGTAACAAGTATAAAATAGTGCAATGCTTTAATAATATTACAGCCATTAAATTCTTCCTAAGTGGCATAAATACACTGCTGTTAACTTTAATCTGTATAATTGGGCCAAGCATATGTGCAATATCTGTATATTGCAAGGATTACTTTAAGCAATTTGCAATTATAGTTTGTAGTTGATAGGAAGTATACTTAAATGCAAAACTTCAGATAAAATAGTTGTATTATTATGATAATGCATTGTATGTCACATATGATGGTACTAATTTTATCTCTTTTTTTCTCTCACCCCAACCCTTATCTCTTATATTATTTTCTATTATGTGTCACCAAATTGTCTCCATGTCATCCATCACTAACAAATAACTAAATGCTTCACAGCACAGGAAGTTAGGCCAACCCCAGTGGATCAGCCTGTACCCCCCTCTACCAGCTCTGGCACCAGCACCCAGCACTTCTGGGACCCAACCTGGCAGTAATACCTCTGTTGCCTCTGCACTACCAGCACCCTCAGTTAGCACTACCCTGGCAGCAGGTGGACAGTAGTCTACCCTTGGATAGTCACATCGCCACAGTAGTCAGGAAGTCCTTCTTTGAGGCAAACCTCATCATAAAAGGGTTCTCATCCAGGAAAAAAGAGGTCATTGTTCCCCTCTACTCAACACTCATTAGACCCATTATAGAGTACAACGCCCCTTTTGGAATATACCTCACAAGATATCTGCAGCAGCTGGATAGGCCACAGAAGTTCCTCACAGAGAGGATTACTGGCCTCAAACAGATGCCCTACACTGACCATTTCAAAAAACTCCAGCTTTACTCCGTAGCATATCACCTACTACGATGTGCTCTCTGCCTAACATATAAAGCTATATCAAACCCAGAGCTGTTGGACATGCTACACCTAAAGAAATCCCAATCCCTCCAAGCTACACTCTCTAGGGACCTAAGCCTTGTCATCACAATAAACATGACATGCTGGAGGGAAAGATTCCTGTCCCAGAGACTTCCCATACTCTGTAACAGGCTACCCATCTATGTCAAGCAAAGTTCTTCATTAGCACTCTTCAAGAAAAATCTTGATGAGTGGATGGGAAATAGGAAATACACCCCGGGGATTACTTCTGTGTCTCTGCTCGACAGTGGCACAGGAAAATAACTTTCTTGGGTGGTGTAAGCCAGGGAACCTTGTTGGCTAGGCTTAAGTAGGCCCTCAGGCCAATAGGCTAGTACCTACCTATGAACCTATGATCCTATGGTGCTGTGTTACCCTCTGAAAATACTGGCAGAGATGGGGTTTTCATCACCTGCAAGGAGATGTCTGGGTTGGTGTATAAGGTTGTGCACAGCACCATTGGTGTACACCTACTCTAGATGGAGAGACTGCTCTCCCTCAAGGTCCACAGGAATAGGAGATGTCAAGAACTCCAGCAGCCAGCAGAGTAAGAGGACAGGGATGACAGTCCTGTGGATGAGGACTAGATTCTTGCTGAGCCCATTTTTGACAGGCATGGGCTTGTATTGCCCCCTCCCTCACCCCAATCATGATGTCCCCAAACATTTTGCGTCCCTCACTATCTCTGTGTCTTGTCTTGTTTGTCCTGTCTGTTTACATTTGGTTCCTCACCTACCCACCTTACCTGACCCAGAAATACCAATGCCCCTTACCTAGCATTCCTCTCTTACTGATGTAAAAATAAATAAATAAATAAATAAAAAAATAAAGGGGCACTTGTCCCAGAAAAAAATGTCCCATACATAGCTCTCCACTTCACACACATGCCTTCATGACACACTTGATTTGGTCCAATTGGCTATATAACATGATTGTGTTACTGTAACCCCTCTTTGTGGAGCTGACAACAAATTAAGCTAATATTCTGTACATATTTTCATTTTACACTGTTGAAGAAATGGATAGCAATGGTTTTTTCCTACCTGCCTCCTGCACATTCTTATATTGCTTTCCCTTTGTTCTTTCCCATACTTGCCCCTTATTTCACCACTTTCCTATCTACCCCATTTTAACATCTATAATCTGGTCAAAAAATAGAATTACACTTAAAACACATAAGTAAGAAAAAAAATGGAACCCTTCACTTTTTGGCCTCTTTGTGCAGAGTTTGGCATCATGCACCAATGCCAAGTCAATGTGAATGGCTCTTCAGTGGTGCAGTTATCTCCAAACAATGTTGTCTAAACATGTTGTACTAAGGTAACACACACTAACATACAGTGAATGTAGCATAAAGAACTATTTAATTGCATTATCACTACTTATTTAAAAGTATTACCTGCAGCTGCATGTGAACCCTATATCATCTGGGCTCCAATAGAAATCTGTTAGTGCATTTACACCTACTGCCACATTGTCAGCTAAGCAGAAATGTGTTTTATACACTCACTACTGAAAACTCTCATAATGTTAGCAAGGAGTCTCATGTTTGTGAACCACTTAATTATGCACAAACAGGGAAAGCAGTAGAAATGTGTATCTCGCATGTGCAAATACTTTTCTAACCATTGTACAAACCCACTGCTCAGTGGTGCAGTATGCACAGTGGACAATAGCATGTATTACTTTTGTTTACTGTCCATTCAGTGTTCATGCCATGGAACTACATGTGGAAACACAAACAAACTGAAGACACTAAGAAACTAACAGATATTTATAAGACAGACATTTTTTCCCTCACCAATGCACTGCAACCCTGGTCTCACAGTACTTGTTCACAAATATAAAAAACTACACTACAGAAATAAATAATAAAGGTTGTCTTATATACCTTGCACATCTTTAGAATGACAATACACATTCAGATATTCCAATACTTGTAATAATGTGGACATCTGTTTGTATATAGTATATAAAGCTGTCTCTTAATTTATACCTGCACATTGGACACACTACCAACAAATAACTGCACTTTGCACACTCATCAATCTGGTAAAATGCAGAACATTAATATCTTAAAAGTTGGGCATGGATAGCTATCCAGTTCATGCAGCCCCCTCAATGTCTTCTCTCCAGCATCCACTGCTGATGTCATCCACTATAAGTTGTCCTGTTGCATTGTAAAGGTCAGACTTGTATTGTGGTGCTTGCATAAAGTACTGAGATCTATAGCTAGAGAGATAGGGGTTCTGTTCTCACTGCGGCCAACTGTGGGGTGTGTGTGTCTGTTTGTGTAGTCAGAAGAGTATAATTGTGTGCCCTACAGTTACCACTCCAATCCTGTGGGTTGCTAATATTTTAACAATTGCACATGCCTACACATCCATTTCATGCAGGCCTCCCAACATCTTCTCTCCAACATCCACTGCTGGTGTCATCCTATAAGTTTCCCTGCAGCCATGGAAAAATCAGACTTGTGCTGTGGCGCTTGTATAAAATACTGAGTCCTCTAGTCTGTGTACGTAGCTAGGTAGGGCTTCAAATCTCACTACAGTCAATGAGGAGGTGTTTGTATGTCTATCCACTCATCTAAGTGTGTCTCCTGTAGTTATCACTCCAATACCATGGATTGCTAATATTTTGACACTTGCACATGCCTACACATCCATTTTATGCAGAACTCCCAACATCTTCTCTCCAATACCCACTGCTGATGTCATCCACTATAAGCTGTCCCTGTCACCTTATAAAAGTAAGATTTGTGCCATGACACTTGTGAAAAATGCTGATTTCTCTAGCCTATGCACTTAGGTAGGGGGTTCTAATGTCACTGCAGTCAACTGGGGTGGGTGTGTGTTTGTAAACTTGCTTAACATTACAGGGAGCATTTTACACCAGCATGTGGGACACTGCTATTACAACTTCTACTTACCAGACAATGCTGATGTAAAGTGTTGTCTAACACTCTCCAAGTCAGACTTATACTGTGGCACTTGCATTAAATATGGAGTTCTCTAGTTGGAGTACTTAAATAGATAAGGGTTCTGTTGTCACTGCAGTCAATTGGTGTGTGTGTGTGTGTGTGTGTGTGTGTGTGTGTGTGTGCACTCTTGATATTAGAGAGAGCATTTTATAACAGCATGTGGGACACTACTATTACCATCTTGCTTTTACCAGACTCTGCTGATGTCATCAGCTATAACTGATTTCTGGATGTGCAGTATTTCCATTAGGGCAGGGTCAGAGACTGCCTGTACATCTGGCACAAGTCACTTCATCCTATACAATACAGATTACAGTGACAGGGCTTTCAGTCTACCCACATACATAATGGCATGGTTTGTAGGCCCTGTATTTTCTTGGTCAGAAACCCCTGTGGTCTATCCAGCTGCTACATGTGTCTGGTGAGGTACATGCAAAAGGGAGCATTATACTCTACTAGTGTTCTGATAAGGGTCAAGTACAGTGCTGTTATATCATACTCAGATCTGGATACTATGGCCTGAATTATGAGGTGCACAATGTAGCCTATGTCATCAAGAAGTTAATTGAGGGAATGCATGATGACAACACTAGCATCCTGTGAAACTTGACCAGGCCAAGGCATTTGACACAAATCCACACTGAGGTATGAACCCACCACTATTAGAAGTGTCCATAAACACCTATATCACCAAGTGGGTAGATCACTGGATCACATATGTGGCATCTAAATATGTTGAAATTGTGAAGTGACCTATAACTCAAGTCCAGTGATCAGGTCTGTACATCAGGGCTTTCTTTTAGGCCCTTTTCTGTCCATTATTTAAGTCACAGATGTCAAGAATGAAGTCAAAGTCAAAGTAAACTTTATTATCATTCAGAAATCACACAAGTGCAAAAACTGAATGAAATTCCACACAAGTGCAAAAACTGAATACAATTTCCCTACACCCTAGTAAGCAGGGGTGTGCAGTTAGAACTTGTCTGATTGAAGACTGCTAGAACAGGGCTAATTTTTGAGTTTTTTTCTGGTTAATTGGGTAACTTGTTTAAGTCAGTTTGTTTGTTTTCTATTCTTTTATACATATATATATATATATATATATATATATATATATATATATATATATATATAACAAAACTGCACTTTATTCATCTGCTTTTAGTGTATTTGTGTTTCTTCCTACTTTATTACTGGGGCATTGACTACAACTCTGATCTGTGATATATAACAATAAGTATCCTTTTCTGTGCTTTTAAACTGTTTTTTTGAGTGTATCTGCTTTATTTTCTGAAAAAAAAAATACATATATATATATATATATATATATATATATATATATATATATATATATAAATATATAAACTTGCTTCCCGCCTTTCTAAGCTAGTATAGTCCAGTTTTCAGGTTAGTTCTGAGTTCAGGGCTGTGTTATAAATCTCTGTGTTTGCTCATACCTTACTTTGGATAGAAGGAAGATTCTCTGTTCACCTGTGAGAGAAGGGAGCTTTGAACAGCCTATCTGTCCCTGGAGGAGTGGTTTCAGCCCAGAAATTAATAGTTTATTGGCCATTTTGGGCTAATTTCTACCTCTTTATTTTCCCTGCTATAAATACCGTATTTGCCCAGTTTTCCATTCCAGGCAGCACCAGTTAGCTAGGGTAAAACTATTCTCTACTCCACAAAGTCTCCTCTTCAATTTTTCCCATGGAACTAGACAAACTTTAAAAAGCACTCAAGCCATTCATTTCTCAGCCTGGCACTTGCTCAAAACTTATAGCAAACACTTATAAACCCTACCACTAGACCCTCCTGTACTGTAAAGAAGGACAAGGCTCTCTATTTGACCTTACCAGCCATCCAGTAAAACAGTTTACTGTACCTATCCAGGCATGTCCAAAGGGCAGTTTCAGGTGTACTTTCCAGTTCAGCTGGTGAATCTGGGCATTTTGAGGCAATGTTACAACTTCCTCCTGTACACAGACAATCCCCTCCTCCTACCACCAAACACTAATACATGCGAGAAATGCAGTTATACAGCCAAACTAGAGGCTAAGCTCTCTCAAACCAAGACTGGATCAGACAGTCAAGAGGAGAAGGGAAATACTTGCATCACACCACTAGTCTTACACAGACCCATTAAACCAGCACTGGCAAAAAACACACATAAATACATTTAAACATACTCGGAGGCTCTAAATAAAAATCTGCAAAACCAACAGAGACCTCCAAAGCAAACATCCAAGCAACCTTCACCCCCCCAACACAAACCATGAAACACATACTTCACAAAACCAGTGTGCCATGCAATAACAGCCCTTAAGGCAAAATAACATACCCAACGTACTAGTAATAGGTGACTCTATAGTCAGGCACACTGACGTCCCACTCACTAGGCTGAATAAGGAGAAGGTTACTGTTAGCTGCCTGTCAGGTGCCGGGATTCGCCACATAACACAAGCACTCAGGTCACTCTGTCACTGTCCATGTTGGTGTGAATGACCTGAACCGTACCTCCCTGGACTACATGAAGAGAGACATGGAAGAGCTCTCTGATCACATAGCCCAGGCCGGTATGACCCTGACCCTGAGTAGCATCCTGCCCTCACCAAGAATGATACCACGGTATAAAGAACAAATTCTCAATTTCAACAATTGGCTAAGTTTCTGATGTCATTCAAAGAGGATCCAGTGTCTGTCCGCCTGGGATGAAAAGCCACGCTGCTTCGCTAGAGATGGCTTACACCTGTCACTCTTAGGCTTTTGAATACTGGCCAAGGCTCTTGCCACCTCCATAGTGCCTTTTTTAGGCAAGGCTCAAAAGACAAACTCACCACCGTAAATAACACAAGTAACAAAATACTGAGGGTAATGCCACTCAATACCAGAAGTCTAAACCTCAAAATGCATGCCCTCGAGGCACTCCTCAGTATGGAGAAAATCGATATATGTGCAGTAACAGAAACCTGGTTTAAGGCTCCAGAGAGCACCCCAGCACTACCAGGCTACAACTCATACCATACATTTCAGCCACAGAACCCAAACCAAAATACAAAAGGCGAGGGCGTATCCATATTCATCAAGGATACCCACACCTCCAGGTTAGTGCACAGCATGATGCTTCAGAGATAATCCACATGCAACTAACAATGGGCAAAATTGCAATTCAAATTGTAGCTTGCTACAGATCACCCACCATTTCTCAGGACCCCCATTCTGCATTTCTGGAAACACTGAGAAACATAAAAGTCCCACCAAACACCCTAATATTGGGTGATTTCAATTACCCAAACATTAACTGGGAGAACTACTGAAGTACTAACTCCCTTGCCCAACTTTTCCTAAAATTTATAAACTCAAATGCCCTGGATCAACTGGTCAACACTCCCACCAAATGTGACAACATATTGGACATGGTCATCACCAACATGGGTGACCGGTGTTCCACACTAGAAGTCAACCCCTCGCTGGTTAGATCTGAACATAAACAAATCACTTTGGATATCCATATTCTGTCCCCACCCCTGGACAAGAAAACCACCATGACAAACTTTTCAAAAGCAAACCTCACATTACTTAAGACCAATGTGGAAAGTTTCAAAGCCCCCATGCTGAAGGATAACACTGTCCAAGCTGCAAATTCCTTTACTAATGCATTCTACAGGCAGCTACAAGAATGCATGGATCATGCCATCTCAAGCAAAACCAAGACTCACTCCTCCAAGAAAAGGAAACCCATCTGGTGGACTCCTGCCATAAACAAGCTATACAATAGAAGGAGGAAACTAGTACAGAAAAGAGTAAAATTCCCAAGAACGGAAGACATCCCTGATCAGTATCAGCAAGAAACTATGATCCCTCATGAAATCATCCAAGGTGAGCTTTGAAAGAAAAATTGCCAAGTACTCCAAAGATAACGACAAGGCATCCTTTAGCTATGTCAAGAATCTAAGTGGCAATGCTCAGATCTGCTCAGAGTTAGTGCAGAATGGCACAAAATACACTGAACTGACTGATATCGCCAACATCCTGGCAGACAGGTTCAGCACAAACTTCATCCCCCTCTTACCCCCAAAAGGGCCCATAACCATACCAGAAGAATGTAGAGTCCCTGAAATCACAGACACTCAGGTTAAAATAGCCCTCTCCAAAGCAAAAAAAACAGCATCAATGGGACCGGACGGTGTCCCAGGCTGTGTCCTACAAGAGCTCAAAGAAGGACTAACCCCTCACCTAAACACACTGTTCAAAATCAGCCTCTCCACAGGCTACATACCCATAGAGTGGAGCACAGCAATGGTTATTCTGCTCCACAAAGGTGGAGCCACAATAGACCCTGGGAACTCTTGCCCTATAAGCCTGACTAGCTTGGTCTGTAAGGCTATGGAGCGCATCATCATGGAACTCATTAAGAGAGACATTGGGAACCTCCAAACACTGGACCCTACCCAGTTTGGCTTCGTTAAGGGCAGATCATGCCTCCTAAATCTGGTGGAACTCTTTGAGACATTTACCAAGGCTATAGATGAGGGAAAGGTGGTACACACAGCCTACCTAGACCTCGCTAAGGCCTTCGACACCATTCTCCATTCTGGTATTATAGACAAGCTCACAAGCCTGAACATAAACCCCTACATCACAAGATGGGTTGCCAACTGGCTCAAGGACAGAACCCACATGGTGAGAGTTGTGGAAGCTACTTCCGACTCTAAACCGGTTACAAGTGGCATTCCCCAGGGCTCAGTCCTAGGACCCCTGCTGTTCAGCTTATACTTCTCAGAGGTATAGGCAAGCACAGGAGGACTATGGCTGACCAAGTTTGCAGACTACTGCAAACTAGGGGCTATAACTGACTCTCTGGCTGACACAGACATCCTCCAAAAGGGTCTCACTGAGACGAATACCTGATGTCAAAATCATGGCCTCAAGCTAAATGCCAAAAATTGCATAGTCATCCCCTTTGGAAAAAAAGTACCCGCAGACTACCACATAGGCGGTAGTCCCCTAAATACGGAAGATGTAATAAGGGAACTGGGGACCCAAGTAGATAGTAATCTCACATTTGATAATCACATTTCGAAAGTGGTTAGAAAAACCTTCTTGCATGGCCCACCTAATCACAAAAGGGTTCGCATCTAGATCAAAACAGGTCATTGTACCCCTCTACTCATCACTCATCAAACCCATCATAGAGTACAATGCCTCATTTGGGATGTACCTTACAAGACACCTGCAACAGCAGGAAAAACCACAGAAGTACCTCACCAAGAGGATCACTGGCCTCAAACAGATGCCCTATGCAGCTCTACTGAAGAAACTACAGTTGTATTTGGTTGCATACCACCTACTCAGAGGTGATCTCTGCCTGACATACAAGTCCATGTCCAACCCAGAATTGATGGACATGCTCCACCTAATGAAAATCTTATCCCCTCGAGCCACAAGCTTTAGGGATCTAAACCTCACCACAACAATAAATAGGACATGCTGGAGGGATAAATTCCTGTCCCAGAGACTTCCCATGCTTTGGAACAAGATCCCAATCTACATTATACAGAGCTCCTCACTAACACTCTTCAAAAGAAACCTTGACGAGTGGATGGGAAGCAGAAAGTTTACCTCGGGGATCACTTCAGTGGCTCTGCTGGACAGAGGCACAGGGAACTAATTTAAGGGGGCGGCAAATGCCAACTCATTCTGGCTAGGCTTATAAATGTCTTTGGGCAGATAGCCTGGTACCAACCTATGAACCTATTCAGATTAAATGTACAGACAACATATAGACTATTTTCACAGACATTTACGCATATAACACCTAGCTATTACATCACGGACATGCAGGCAGACAGACTAATACTGCAAATAATTAGAAACACATTTTAACACTTTTTACAGCGAACACTTACTTGTGAGTGACTTTAGTATTGCACAAGTACTTGGTTAAGACATTGCATTGATCCCTGCACAGAAAGAAACAGAAAGTATTGCACTGTGAGCATTAGAGTATTGCACTATGGTTAATTTATGAATTTGCAACATGTATTGCACTGAAAGATGAGATATTTTACTGCATTGCTACTGCCCTAGATGGCTTATAAGTTAGAGTCATGGTGAATATTGTATTAAGTATTAGATGAGACTGGTAATCAGGTTAATGCATAGTTGAGACAAGTTTCTACAGTTTCTACTGACCCAGGTGGCCATCATGGAGAGTAGTTGTTACTGGAGTTCAGCAGCCTAATGACATTAGGAAAGAAGCTGTTCCTGAATCTTGCAGTTCTGCAACTTATGCTTCGGAAGTACTTTCCAGATGATAGATGCAGGAACAGTCTGTAAGCAGGGTGAGTGTGGACTTTAATTAGTCCTCTGGCTCTGCTGAGACATCTGGATAGGTACAAGTCATGGATAGGTGGTAAGGTGGTCTTGATGATCCTCTCGGCTGTCTTCACCACCCTCTGGAGGGATTTGTGCTCAGAGGTAGAGCAGCTTCCATATCATACTAAGAGATTGTTTGTCAGGATGCTTTCTATAGTACTTCTGTAGAAAGTTGTGAGAAATGTCAATGGAGATTTGCTCTCCTCAGCCTTCTTAAAAAGTGTAATCTCTGGTGTGCTTTCTTGACTATGGCATTTGTATTGGTGTTCCAAGACATGTCCTCATCAATGTGTACTCCCAGAAACTCTGTACTTTTCACTCATTCCACTGTATCCCCATTGATGGTGAGGGTGAGGGGAGAATGCCCCCTTGTGATTTTTCATGTAGTCCACAATTATCTCTTTTGTCTTGTTCATGTTTACTGCTAAGTTGGTATTTCCACACCAGGTAATCATTTGCTCCACCTCATCTCTGTACGCTGTTTCATCATCATTACTGATGAGACTCACAACTGTCTTTTCAACAGCAAACTTGATGATGTGGTTTACATTGTACCTGGCTGTACAATCATGTGTATACAGGGTGAACAGCAAGGGTCTCACACAGTGATGCTATCTGAGGAGTTATTTAATGCACACACTTTCTGAAGTCTGTCTGTGAGAAAGTCAAGGATCCAGTTATGAAATGGAGTGTTGATGCCTAGTTGGAGTAGCTTCATTATCAGATGAAGAGGGATGGTCGTGTTAAACACAGAGCTGAAGTTGATGAATAGTACCCTCGTATAGGTATTTTTATTCTCAAGGGTTCCAGCAGTAGATGGAGTGCTAGAGAGATGGCATCTGCCATAGAGAGGTTTGCTTGGTAAGCAAACTGCAGAGGGTCAAGATCAGCAGGCAGCCCAGATGTTTTTGGCATCCTTGACCAGCCTTTCAAAGCACTTCATCACTGTGGAGGTTGGGGCTACAGGACAGTAGTCATTTAGGCAAGATGGTGGAGACTTCTTGGTAATGGAACGATTGTCATATCCTTGAAGCATTTCGGAACTATTTGCTGACTCAGAGAGTTATTGAAGATATCTGTGAGGACATTTGTTAGTAGAACTGCACAGTCCCTAAGCACATGCACTAGGATGATGTCAGGCCCAACTGCTTTTCTTGGGTTAACTCTGTGCAGTGTCCTCTGGACATCAGCTGGGTTGAGGGTGAGCATCTTCTCATTATGGCCAATTGGCATTTTCTTCACTGTTGTTCTGTTCCCTTCCTCGAATCTGCTGAAGTAGACATTCAGCTTATTTAGAAATTCCTTGTTGTACTCACATTGTGAAGTTAGAGGTCTGTAGTCAATTATGGAATAGATATCCTGCCATATATTCCTGGGGTCCTTTTGGTCATAGAGGAATCTCTGGATCTTTCTGCCATTGACACATTTTGCTTCCCTCAGTCCCTTGTTCAGATTTGTTCTGGCAGTTCTGAGGGCTTCCCTGTCTCCAGACCTGAAGGCTGCATGACATACATATCCTGTGTCCAAACAGCTGTCTGGAGGACTGCAGATTGCGTGCAATCATTGACTCCAACTGTGATATTAGCATAATATAGGCAATATCAAAACACACCAAAGATTGCTGCCACAGCCATGACAACACATGAGATGAAACATGGGGTGATTTGTTACATTATGAAAACAAATGCATAACCCAGTGATAATATATAAATCCCACCCCTATACGCAGACCAAGTAGTATGTAACCTGTGTCTTGGGGTAGATGGCAATTGGAACATTCACCAGCATGCACACACAGTGGTGACTACTTCCGTGTATGTGACACAACTCCTGAGTATGTGTAGGACATTCACATCAAAGGCCATAATACCTCTATAGTTCACAGCCTTCATCACACCAGTAACTGAGTACAATGCACCCTTCTTCATGTACCTCACTACACATCTTCCAGTGATGTGCAACTGAAGTGCACCACCTTTGCCACAGTGAGCTCCCACACATCTTATTAGCCATACCTAGATATTCTTTTTGTTGCATAAACATTAATATCTGATGGTGTAGAACCCCCATCAAGGTGTTATACCAGATGCATGTGTAATACTTGTTCCAGTAATGCACACAGTACATACATAGCTGTTTGACAACATTAATAGCATGGGTTATAGTCATGTGATTGCAATATATATATATATATATATATATATATATATATATATATATATATATATATATATATGCCATGCACACCAGTCAACTACCCTGGCTTTATCATACTGTCACACACAGGTACAGCAGTGTCCCTCCTAACTCCTCTAGCAGATGTTACAGTGTCACAATGGTGTGCTTGATTGCCCTCTTAAATTCCTGACATGTCATACTAGTTGTACAAGTGTGTTCATCCTGAACCATCTATCATCACTCAGAATCACATATGTTATGTCAGAGACATGGGATTACTGGTGGTATTATACTGATACTGTCCGTGATTGTGCATACTTCATTTTGTTGTTGTCCATGGGCCTGTAACTGTGTCCCATTTGTTGGAGACCTCAGCTGACATTACAGTCATATTCAGGCAAATCGGTTTGCAAACCTTCACAATATGCACCCAACCCAAATGTATATTACATCCAATAGATATTATCTCCATTGTTCGTCAGGATGCTTATATCACAAAGACATCTTCTCAGTTCTTATGTCATCTTGTCTGACAGCCACATTATATACATTTTCAATGTGCATTCCATACTGTACCATGTGGACATGTGATTAGTGCTCCTGCTACAACTGTCTTCCATTTACATGCTCTCATCTGCTGTACAATACAATGTTTCACTTGTACTCTTTCCCTGAGTTTATTCCTGCATGTCATCTGTGTGTTCTGTTTAATACACACACTTCCTCTGACTGTGTATTTTAAATGTCAGTCCATGTACCATTACAGATCATTTACACAACTTTTGTTCAGAATGCCTAAAATGGGATTCCACAATAGTCTGCATTATATACACTGTCCTGTAATGTGTTTGGACTATATACATTGTTATATTAAGCTGGTAATCATTGTGGCATTCTATGCAATCCCACAGACCTAGTTTGCTTCTAGGTAAACAGGTCTACATGTCTGCTGCTATCCATGTTGCTTTACATGGTTTCCTGGCCTGCAATACTGTTGCTAGCCATGAAACCTTGCTTGTTTATGTTTAAACACAGTGTGCACGCCATGAATATGTAATTAGTGCTGCTGCTCACCACCCAAACATATAAACTCTGCGTAGGCTTCACGCAAAGCCTACATAGAGTTTACTGAATCCCATGGTAGAACTAGTTCACTGGAAAAGGCAAGTAAGATTTCTATTTTTCAAAGTTTTACTCAAACTTTTTCAGTAATGAACGTCAGCAATGAAGTCTTTCTGAATGCATATTTCTAACACAATAAACCAGGCTCAGCATGGTGGCATAGAGGGGTGAAACCTTGAATATTACCCTTAAAACTCAAGATAGATATGCAACTTGAGCACTAGAAATGTTTGGTGTGGTAGAGCGAGGTAAATATCTCTAATTAATTCACCATCCTGAGAGGACAGAATCAGTCCACTTTACAATAATGTTGAAATGTACTGCAGATCATTTCACAATATACTCATATGGACTGTGGACATGGCTGTTACAAATTGCAATTCGTTCAAGTTTATTATGGTGCTTGAGCCTAACAACTTTATAGTAAAAAAAATAAATAAATAATAACAAGTCGATTGTGAAGCCAATTGGTTTTAATAACTTCAACCATAAAATACTAAGCACTTTCAACTTTCTTGACTCTTGGCATCTACTTGAGAGGTTAAATAACCTTGAATTTAGAGATGATATATTATTTGTTATGACTAATGTAGTTAATTTATTCTCTGTTATGTTGTACAATTTTGGGTTGAAATATTTTGTGAGCGTATTGAGCAATGGTAAATTTTTTGACAACAAACGAAATTCTAGTTTTGTATGCAGTTTTGGACATTGTATTAAGAAATATTTTTGTGTTTTTGAGGGAAATTATTTCTATCAGATAGCAGGGGTGGCAATGGGTGAAAAATATACCCCTATTTATGCAAATTTGGTATTGGTGGAATGGGAAAAGCAACATCTTTATCGTACCATTGTTGGAAAATGTCTATGCTTATTACAGGTTTTAGATGACATCCTTATCCTGTGGAAAGGAGGTGAAATGGCTTCATTCGAATCTGTTGATTTTTGTGCAACACCACAGAATTTCTAAAAATTATGTTTTGTTGTAATTTTGAGAAAATAGATTATTTGGATGTAACCATTTTGAAAGATGGATTCAAACAAAGATTTGTATCAACTATCTTTCATAAAAAACTTTCAAATTCATACCTACAATTTAACAGTTGTCACCCCTCTTTTTCAGAAGAAATGAAATGTAGTGAAAGGGCAAATTGTGCAACTGTCAAGATTAATAAGTCATGAGTTTTTCTTTTAATTTTGCTGAGATCAAAACCTTAATTTGTATGTTTAGAGAAAGCGGTTAACATACTTATTTATGAAATAATGTTGAAAGAGAAATTTTTCAGGGAGACACAAGATTTTCACCTATTCTGAGTGGAAGTTATGACACCCCTGTGCAACCAAAGCATAAAAGAAGACCCTAAAAATTGAGTGCTATGGTTATTCCTTATGACAGATATTCACCTAAAATAGTGAATAAACTTAAAAAGAATTGGAATTTGGCATTTACTCAAGAATTGAAAATGATGTTGGGTAATCAACGACAATTTATTTACAGCAAGTGTAGAAGCATCAAACAGTATCTTGTCAGAAGGAATGAATAGGATTCAGACTTTCATAAAAGGTCAAAAAACCGAAGTGTGGATATTGTAAGTTCTGTAAATACGTTAATGATGGCTCAATTGTATGCGTAGAAGGTTATGATAGGACCATAGCTTGTGCTGGATTATGTAATTGTAATACTATGGGCATTGTACACTTAGCAATGTGTATTTCCTGTCCATCTTTTTACACTGGTAAAACTAAAAGGAGACAGAATTTACAAGCATCTGCACGATACAGAGAAAGGAAAGAGATATGGTGCCTTGTACAAATTTTTAAAAAAATACATATTTCTGTTGTAGATAGGGTTAACCATAATCTAAGGAGTGGAGATGTTGGAAACCTGTTGGAGTACAAGGAATTATGTTGGCAGATATGGATTAATGCTAACAATGATCCAGGTATAACTGATGGTGTGTCTTTAATCCGTGTGTTAAATCTGTGGGCTTTAAAAGGGGAGTTTTTACATTTTGAATACATAATTTGTTTTGTATTTTTAAGACTTGATAGTCATTATGAACAGTGAACTATTTAAGCAGATTTACTGAGTTTTTTTACCATTTAAAATTTATAATTTTATGTGTAAACTTTTATGTTGTGATTTAAAATATGTGTTAAACCTAATTAATTGTTTTAACTGGATATGCAATTCGTTTGGTGGAGGGAAGCTTATAGAGTTAAGGTTTGGTTGGTATGATTGTACTTTGATGAAGTCCTTTTTATTTATCAGGGACAACAGTGCTTAATATTTTATGGCTGTAGTTAATAAAACTGGCTGGCTTCACAATCACCTTGTTATTTTTATTGTATTTTGTTTGAGTATTTTGGGTAATGGCAATTTTACATTAAAATAATACTGAAACAAGGTGCAATGACAAATAAATGATCAGAAAAATAAGTATAAGAATATGCATTGATTTGCTAAAAAGTTTGTTTTCAAGCTCAGTAAAGTTTATTATGAAAGAAAGACTTTAACAATTTATCAGACAAGAAACATTGTAAATGTAAAATAGCTACAATGTGGGGATCACTATCATAAATGATATAGACTGCTACAACTGATTCGGATGACAAGTACAATGATAAAATACAAGAAGAAATACTAAATAATGTCCTGATATTTAATTGAGTCAGAAATCCCATTCACAAATTGAGCTAGTCTTTTCAAACTATCCTTCCCAAGTAAAAAAACACAAACTGTCATATTGCCCAATGTACAATGCAGTTCAACAAACAATCCATAATATGAAATTAGTAGACTAACTTGTGTTCTCCATTCTTTCAAGCAATAGTAACATTTTTTTACAGGCAGCATGGCTTTCACTAAGTAATTTGCTCTCCAAGTCTGCAAACTGTTCATTTTGAACCATAGCTGAAAACTCCTGTTGCAGACACACAGACTAGACTTTCCTTCTCCCATCATTGATGAAGCAACATCAGGACACAAATATAACATCATCAAAGCAGCAATAAGCCTGACAAGAAGAGATAAAATGAATCCATTGATGAGGAATGAAAAATGTCACATGTTCTGCAGTCTATCTGGAGTGGAACTACCACATGGTAGTTTTGATAAGGCATGTGCAAAAGCATGCACATGCCCAGAGAAAGGCATAGCAGGTCCTCACTGATGTGAGCATGCATATCAACCACTGGCAGAGGAAGTAGGGCCCATAACATGAATAATTCTAATGGCTGTCTGCATGATGGACTCTTGCAGATGGTGCAAATGATCATGTAGGACTGATAGCTGTCAGAAAAGTAGGGCTTCGAGAGAATGAAAATCATGATAAGTTATAGAATAAGGGTTCATAGGTATATACTAGACTAATGACCACGGAGACCTTTTCAAGACTAGCCATGCATTCTGAATGGATCCAACAAGTTCTAGTGCTCTCAAGGTTATTTCAGGGAGCATTTATTTATTTATTTATTAATAGTTGTTTACTGGGAAAGTCCACTGGGCCAGGCTAGCCCATTTTCAATGGAGGCCCGGGGAGAAAAGCTCCAAGGTACACACATAGAATAAAAACAAAAACAAATATAACATATAATATAAATGGAATTAAAAACACAAATATAGCAATTTATATAAAAAGTATCTTAAAATAGTACATAAAATTGCAGAAGCTTCATAAACAATTGATAAAACAGAAAAGAAAATGTTCTTATTGGAGTAAAATTCAAAAACGAATACTGGAAAATCCTCCAAGGCATAATATAGAGATGCTTGGCTTAGAGAAAAATGAGCTGGTGTACACAGAGTAAGGGAGTGTGTCAAATGGAGTGTTAATTTGGATAAAAAATTGAAGGGAGTGTGTCAAATGGAGCATTAATTTGGATAAGAAATGAATAAGGGAGTGTGTCAAATGGAGTATTAATTTGGATATGAAATAGGGGAATAGAAGTTAAGGTTAGTGGTTTGGCATAAGAATAAGGGTATATGATGGCACAGAGAGAGGAAATAAAAAGACAGGAAGGTGTGAGGCTGGAAGTCTTGAATTTAGGTAATGGCTGAGGAGGGAACTGAGCAACTACAAATCCACATAGATGAGAAGTGACTTTGCAGTACACTTCTGAAGTTAGAAGGTCTTGGTTGAAGACGTAAAGAGGCTGGGAGAGTATTCCATTTTTTGAAAATAGTCCAGGAGTAGAAGATTTGACCTGCAGGAAGCTTGGGTTTACGTACCTGAAGAAGGAATGTAGGGGACGGGCAGGGTCATATAGGGTAAAGAAGCAGCTGACTGATGGACACTGTTGAGGTTTATATATAAGTTTATGGGAAGTTGTGAGCTGGAGAAGGAGAAGGTATTGGGGGAATTCAAGCCATTGTAGTTGTTTATGGCAATACAATGATGTGTGGAGTGGTGACTATTTGTCGCAAATTTAGCAATCTAATTATAGAGTTCAGGCACCTAGGCAGCAAGAAATTTCCCTGTGGTGCATTTGTTTGGGAATACATGGCTAAAGTGACATTCTGCTACAGAGAAATACATCTTTTGCAAATTTCCTGCAGGTAAAGAGAGGCATTGCCATGCCCACAGCTTTAATAACTAAGTTCATGGGGGCAGAAGAAGTAATGAGTGTTGTGCTCATTGTACAGTACATACTTATGTAACTACACCATGCAGAAGTATGCTACAGCATGAAGGAAATCCTACATGCTACTGTAGTCACATTTAAGCTACAGCATGCAGTTTAGGTAACGTTTCCTAGACACTTGGAAGAAGGTAGTGGTCTGCACACAACAATTATAAAGGCACTGCCCATTGTGCATTGTATTTTTACTGTCCCTGAGGTGCCCACTTGCCAGACTGCTGCTGATGCTTGCCATACTGTCTGCTGTCTCATGTTGCCTTGGGGGTCATGAGCATTACTTTCCCCCTGTGCATTTGGTTACTGAAGTTGTGGACATGGCACTGCATTCTTCTCATTGCCCACAGGGAACTGACAACAGCCATATTTCTCTGTAGCTGAATATCAGTTCAGCTATGCATCCCCAACCAAATGTACTGCAAGGAAATGTCTTGCTGTTTATGTGCCTGAACTCCTTATTATAGAAAGTTTCTAGTTTAGCCATTAAGGAAGACTGTAGCTTATTTAATAAGGGATCACCATAAGTTAGAAATGGTAGAAGATATGTTAGAGCTAATGCTTGTTTAGATGGGAGGGAGAGAAATTTGTTATGTCTGCAAAGTAGGCCTAGCTTTTTGTAGGTTTTGTTTATATTATTTTGAGTGTGAAGTTCGAATTTAAAATTCTCATCAATAATTACCCCTAATAGCTTAGTATGGGAAACTAACTCAATTTTGATGGAGTTAAGGAAGAGAATTTCGAAGTCAGCTGTATTAAGGGGTGAGTTTATTTTGGGAGTGAAGATCATAAGTTTGTTTTTTTAGGATTTAGGGACATGTGATTGTTGTGAAGCCAGGTTTCTACTGTGGTAAATGCAGTTTGGGTAATTTGCTTTAGAATGTTTGAGTTGTGGGCATAGTAGACTATGGTGGAGTCATCTGCATACTGGACTAAGAGGCTTGCTCGATAGCTTGATGGAGATTATTTATAAACATGTTAAACAGGAGGAGGCCTAAAATTGAGCCTTGGGAAACTCCAGTAGGGTTATGAATGTAAGGGGAAATGGAGTTTTGTTATTTAACAGCATGCTCTAGCTTTTAAACCAATTAAGAGACTGAGTAGATAGGCCAATACTTGAGAGCTGGGAGAGGAGAATGGAGTGAGAGATAGTATCAAATGCTTTTGATAAGACCAGAAAAAGGGCTGATACAATGTTGCCAGAGTCTCATGCTTTATTCACAATGTCTAAGAAAGAGATTAATGCAGTGGATGTGCTGTGTCCAGGCCAGAAATTATGCTGAGTAGCGGAGAGAAGATTATGTTTTTGAAGGTGATTTAAACATTGTTTTTGAACACACTTTCCTAGATTTTTTGAGATTGGCGAAAGCATAGCTATTGGTCAGAAGTTAGAGATGTCGACTGAGGGACCTTTATGAAGTGGTAATATTATAGCTTTTTTTCCAGAGGCCAGGACATAGAATTCCTGAATAGAGCTATTAATCAGAATGAAAATGGGGGTAGGCCACTGAGTCAGCTGCAAGTTTGAGGAATTTGGCAGAGATATTGTCAGCAGAGTCAGAGCAGGGCTTTAGCTTTAGAAGCGTTTTTTTGATCAGGGAGGCAGGGATAGGAGAGAGTGTGAAAGGTGTAGGGAGAGTCTGATGTATGTCATTTGGTGAGAAAGTGTCAGAGGATAGAGAGAGGTGGTGGGTAGAAGAAGGGGAAGAAGAACCATTGGTGGGGAGAGAATGGGAAAAGGTAGAGGTCATATTGGCAATGATGTCAATAATGTAAGAATTAAAGATACTTGTAATTTGTTCTGGTGGTTTGTTGGGGTGAGGGAAGGGGTTGGGGTTTAGTGCTAGGGTTAAGAAGATTGTTGATATTGGTCCAGAAAGCTTTAGGATTAGTTTTTCTACTAGTTTGCTGTTTCCAGAAGTAGTGCTGCTTGTCTTTAGAGATTAGTTTTCTAGCTTGGTTTTGGAGCTGTCTATAATGAGTAAGAGCAGTTTTATTTTTAGATTTAAGCCAAGATTTCCATACTTTATCGCTGCCAGTCATCATTTGTTTGGTAGCTTTAGTTAGGCAGGGAGCATTAGTAGTTTTAGTTCTTTTAGTTCTGGTGGGGGCTAGGCTGTCTAAATGTTTTGAAAACAGCTATTAAAGTAGAGAAAAGTGTCATCCAAGGGTAGAGTTTTAAGGATAGTCCAGTTAATGATTTTCAGGATTCCATTAAAGGTATTGGGGTCAAATTAAGAAAGATTTTAGACTAATTTAGTAATATGGATTCTTGGGATGGCTGAGCATGCTCAGATTGCATACACAGGGAGATGATCACTAATAAAGTTGGACATAGTGCCATATATTATAAAATTAGAAGGATCTGAGACTAGAATCCAGTCTAGGATGGACCCTTCATTAGTTTTGTTCTTGTACCTAGTAGGAGTGGTAATGAGCTGGGTGAAGTGATATATGTTTATGCTAGTAAAAGAATGGTTGGAAGAGATGGAGGACCCATTAATATTCATTTCCCTAAGAACATTTGCTTCATCTCTTATAGTGAAGGAAAGCCAAGATAAAATGTCTTCTAGAGTTGGGATGTTTTTCCCAGGGAGGATGTATAGGACAATAATACATATTTTTTTTTAGTGACTAATTTCAAGAAAAGAGATAAGAATCTCAGTATTTTGGAACTGAGAGATAGGGTTTTTGTATGGTGTACTACAGAGAGAGAGAGAGAGAGAGAGAGAGAGAGAGTTGGGATATATGAGGACCACACCACCTCCTTTTTTCTTTTGTTAATCTGCTCTAATAATGTTAAAATTTGGAGGAAGAAGCTCAGAGTCTGTAATGGAGGATTTTAGCCATGTTTCCGTGGCTGCTAAGATGTAAGTTTTGATTTGGATGAGCCAGGAATGCAACTATGACGTTTTGTTACAGATGCTTTGCAAATTTAAGTAGTTATATGCAGTGATTTAGGGCATTTGGGGAAATTAGAGTTTGTGAAGTTGATTGAGTTGGTGGGTCCGTGATTATGGTGGATGACACCTGAGCAGGTTAGAGTGGATAAGATATGAAAACAATGATGTATGTGGTTAGATAGTTTAAAGATATTATAGTAAACAGAATGAAAGAACCAGTTATGTGAGTAAAATAAGGTGTTGTTAGAGAAGAATATGTGTATTTTGGCATACAGAATAGGACTTGAGTGATAAAGGTTAGGGCTAATATCTGAGTAGGTGTTAAGTGGACTACATGGAAAGCAAGGGGAGGAGTATGATGTAGGGGAAGAGTTAGAGGGTTTAGTTCTGTGGCTTTGAGTACGGTTATAAAAAGTAAGGAAAAAGGTATAAGGGCTACATTAAGATAAGTAATGGGAGGCATATGTGACAACAGGGAGTAGGGGCAGCGAGAGGTGAACTGAGATCAAAAGAAGAGATTGGTGATACAGTATAGGAAAATGAAAGATTAAGTGTAGAAGGGAATGGTTAGTGATAGTATGGCAAAGATTGGCTGGGGGTAGAGAGGGGAGTGGTTAGAAGAGTCCAAGTGTAATGTAAGTAGGGGTGGGAATGGGGGTAGGGTAGGGGAGTGGAGTGAGCCCATGCATAGTGATGGCAAATGGAGCAGGTAGAAACAGGAGAGAGTAAAGCACTCAATGGAAAAAATAATCAATCTCCACACCAGCAGGTAGAGTAAGAACTATTCCCACCAGGTTTTCAAAATGTTTAGTTGAAGCAGTTGCCAAGAATGTTTTGGGACAGAGAGAGCATACATAAAAAGTAAGTGAGCAGGTCTAAATATAGAGCAGAAGCCTGAAAAAAAATACTATAGTTAAGAAAGTAGAGCTTAAGAATGCAACAATAGAATAAAGTTACAATATGTTATTATATACCAATTGAGGGGGGTATGTGTAATAAAAAGTCAAATAGGTCTTGTAATCCATAATTTAAAAAGGTCAGCTACTTTGGGAGGATCAGGAACAGAGATAGCGTGCTAGCATACTCAAGATAGGGAAAACAAGAAGAGAAGGAGGATTGCCATCTCACACTGTGTGCGCACCAATTATAACAGTGCAAACTAAGAATACTGATACACTAGGTATGAAATAGGACCTACACTAGTTGCTTTAAAATGACTGACTTGCCTATAGTTTAATGTTGCTGAAATAGTGTGCTGGGTTTCTTTCACTGACTGCAAATATAGGAGGAGGTTGAAGAGGAATGCTGAGACAAATACTGGGTGCAGGCAGCAGTAAAAAGAAAAACAGGGATAAAAAGTGGAGAGAAAGTTAGAAAAACATAAATAATCCCTTTAAACAAGCCAAGCAGTCTTTACTTAGATTTACATGATAGTTTCACTCAGAGTGCCATACATTACAACAGTGGTATATGCTAGTTGCCGCAGCGACTTCTGAGTGGATGGGTACGTATCTGTTGTATAAAGATAAAATATATGTATACGTATATGCAAGTTAAGGCTTGGGTGGTCAAGCATTTATAGGCAGCCTCTCTGCATTAGAGACATATGTGTTAGGCCAGATTGAACTTCCAGTTCACCATCCTCTGGTGCAGGTTATGGTTGAACTGGGTTAGGGAAGATCTCTGCTTTGTATGGATGGAAAGACTTTCCAGAGAAGAGATATTCTCTGAAGCACATATCTGTCCCACCAATATAGGATGGGAGAATGACATAATGGTTAAGGTGTTTACCTTAAAGACACAAAGTGCAGGGTTTGATTCTCACATGGGGTAACTGGCTAGGCTTCAAATGGCCCAAAAGGGCAGTTAGCCTAGTACTAACCTATGAACCTATGTCCTATTTATGCTGCAAAAAAGGTTTAAGCCTTTTAGTCAGGTAATTCTGATGCTATTTGGTTATACAAAAGTGTCCACCAGAGCTGCATCAAAGGATGCCTTGTATTCCAGGCATACATTGTCACTCAGCAATCTGTAGGTGATAAGGCTTTGAAGTGAGCTGCATAACACATATTTTTAGCACCCTGTATTCTTTTTGTGTGGAACCACTGTGAATGTTCCATTCATTGCATGCCCCTAGTCAGGTACATACCACAGAGGGTGATGTACTCAATGATAGGTCTGATTGAGGGCTAAACACAGAGGTATGATGATTTCCTTGTACCCAGATGTCATACCCTTGCTTGAAAATTGAGATGCATAGAATGATTTCCTTATTATCTTAGACATATATTGGTCAAAAGCCAGTTATCTCTCTACATATATCCGCAAATTCTAGACTACTGTATAATCTCATAGGGATGGGTAATCAATGAAATAGTATCCTGGGGTGGCTGGCTTCTTAAAGGGTACTATTATGCATTCCTTGATACTGAGTTATAAACTGTGGCTCTGGCACTAGTCATGGGTCTGTGCCAGCCCTTGCTTGAAGATATTACTGTCCTGAAGGATTCTAAGACTGTGCTGAGTATGCAATCATAGGTTCATAGGTGTGTACTAGGCTAATGGCCTGGAGCCTTTACAAACCTAGTCCATAGGATTACCCTGGCATTGTGCCACCCGACATTAGTTTCAAGTGCTTCTGTTGAGTAGAGCCACTGGAGTGATCTCTGGGGTGAATTTTCTATTTCCCATCCACTCATCAAGATTTCTCTTGAAGAGGGCCAGTGAGGTGCTCTGCTTGACATGTATGGGAAGTCTATTCCAGAGCATGGGCAGTCTCTGGGTTATGAGTCTGTCCCTCCAGCATTTTCTGTTGATTGTGGTAATGAGGTTGAGGTATCTGGAGTGTGTGGTGTGGAGGAATTGGGATTTATTTAGATTTAGCATTTCTAATAGAGCTGGGTCAGACATGGCTTTGTAAGTCAAGCAGAGATCACCTCTAAGAAGGCAATATGAGACAGAGAATAGTTGGAGTTTTTAGAGTTTATCCATAACTGTTTAAGGCCTAGGGTCATCTTTGTGAGGTACTTTCATGGCCTCTCCAGTTGTTGTAGGTGTCTAGTGAGGTACATGCTAAATGAGGCATTGTACTCGATGACTGGCCTAATGAGGGAAGAATAGAGGGAGACAATGACCTCTTTCTTCCTGGATGCAAAACCCTTAGTAATGAGATGTGCTATATAGAAGGACTTTCTGACCACAATGGCAATGTGGTGGTCAAAAGAGAGGTTGCTGTCAACCTGTGTTCCCAGATCTCTTATAAGGCCTTCCGTGTTCAGTGGACTACCACTGATGCGGCAATTCATGGGAACCGAGTTCTGGGGGGGGGGGGCTAGCTGTCTAAAATGTTTTGAAAACAGCTATTAAAGTAGAGCAAAGTGTCGTCCAATCGTAGAATTTTAAGGATAGTCCAGTTAATGCTTTTCAGGATTCCATTAAAGGTTTTAGGTTCAACACATTTTTTGGCAATGAGCTTAAGGCCATGGTTCTGACACCAGTCGTTGGTCTCAGCGAGGTCTTTTTGCAGGATGTCAACATCACTCGGGGAGTTCATAATAGCTCCCAACCTGCAATTGTCTGTGAACTTTGTCAGCCAGAGTCAATTCATGTTAGCCTGGACTTCAGTGAAGTAGATACCAAACAGGAGAGGACCCAGGACTGAATCCAGTGGGACTCCACTCAGGACTGGTCACAGTCTGACTTGGAGTAAGCTACTTTCACAGTGTGGGTTCTATCTGTGAACCAGTTTGCAACACATCTAGTGATACAGGGGTTGATGCCTAGCTTAGTGAGTTTTTCTATGATTCCTGAGTGGGGAATGGTATCAAGGTAGGCAGTATGAACTAGCTTGCCTTCATCCATAGCTCTGGTGACTGACTCAAAAAAGTCAACCAGGTTGACCAGGCATGATCTACCTTTCACAAAACCAAACTGTGTGGGATCCAGAGTTTGGAGATTCCCTATATCCTTGTTTATTAGGTCCATTATGATGTGTTCCATAGCTTTGCATATCAGACTCGTCAGGCTAATGATGAGATAGTTCCCAGGATCTGTAGTTGCTCCTCCTTTTGGAGAGAGATGACTGTAGCAGTGCACCATTTGGTAGGGGCAAGCCTGAGGTGAGGCTGTGATTGAATAGGGCACACAGCTGTGGTGCCAGTTAATGCTGTAGTTCATGTAGAACACATTCAGGGATGTTTTCAGGTCCCATAGATGCTATATTCTTGGCCTTGGACAGTGCTGTTTTACCTGTGCAGTAGTAATACTGGGTGCCTGGCAATCTACTGGTATTGTGATTGGTTCTTTGGGTGGGGACAGTGGTAAAGTTGGCACTGAATCTGTCGGCCAGTATATTGACAATATCTGTTGGCTTGGTATAGGAGATACCATTGTGCAGTAGCTCAGAGCAAATCTGGGTATTGCCATGGAGATTCCTTACATAACTATTGAAGGCCTTGTGGTTGTCTTTACTATCTACTGAAATTCTGTTTTCATAGCTAGCTTCAGTGGATTTGATGAGGGATCTCAACATTTTGTTGAGGCTGATAAGTGAGCTTTTCCAGTCTTGGGATTTCACCTTATTCTGCATCAGTTTCTTCCTTCTATTGTAGAGTTTATTTATGGCAGGGGACCATTAGATTGGCTTCCTTTTTTGGAGGAGGGCATCTTGGTTCTATTGTGTATGGCTAGATCTATGCATTTGTGTACGTGGTCATACAGTGCATTGGTGTATGATTTGGTGGTCATGGAACTATTCTCCATTTACATGGGTGCCATGAAGTTAGCCACCTTTGTTTTTAGGACCCCAACGTTAGTTTTGGAGAAATGTTTCATGGTGGCTACCTTTGCGGGGTGGGTGGGAGGGATGTGGAATTGCAAGGTGATTAGATTTGGTCGGATCTAACCAGGGAGGAGTTGATTATTGGTATAGAGCATTTGTCACCCATGTTAGTAATGACCAGGTCAAGGATGTTGCTACCTCAAGTGGGGGTAAGAAGAAGCTGGTCCAGGGCATTGGAATTAAGGAATTCCAGGAAGCACTGGACAAGTCTATTGGTACATGAGTAGTTTTCCCAGTTAATGGAGGGGTAGTTGAAGTCACCCATTATGATGGTATTAGGTTGGTCCCTGATATTCTCCAGGGTGCTTAGGAACATGGAGTGTAAGTCTTGGGACATGGTTGGGCACCTATAGCAGGCTATGACCTGAATCAGTGTCTTACCAATGTTAGCTGCACCTGAAGTATCTCTGATGGGTTATGTTGGGCTACCAGTCTGGAGGTGTATGCATCCTTTATGAATATGGAAACACCACCGTCTTTGGACCTTCAGTCTAAGTTCTGTGGCCGAAACTTGTGGAATGAGTTATTTCCTGGAAGTGCAGGGGTACTAGAGGATGAACTAATGGGGAAAGTGGAATAACAGCATAATGATATTGCCTATCGGTTTAAGGGTGAATTGTTTGCTGGTATGCTAGACAACATTTACATAAATGTGTTCCTGTATGAGAATAAACTGCAGCAGATAAAACAACATAAGCTGCAGAGAGATTTTAACTATTTTTGCCTTGGAAATGTGTTTACCTGGCCGAAAGCTACTAGTGCCTCTGTTTCTCATTAGAGAAGTACTGTTCCCTTGAATTACTTGGGCTCTGTGCTGCTGAGTACTCCTATGATATTTTCTACTAGCTCTATAAATGCTAATAACAAGAACTTGAATACTCAGCAGAATAACAGTTTGCTACAGCAAACTGAGCCTCAGCGAGCAGTTACCATAGGCTCCACTCCTCCTCCTAATCAACAAGCTATGAATGGAAATGCAACTGGAGCTAGGCTGAAACAACTTGCCCCTCATAATATGGAACATTTTTGCCATTACCGGTGAAGCAATGGCCACTGCCACAAACACATTCAGTGTGTCAAGGTAGACGGAAAAGGAAATACTCAGGCGAGCGGTTTACATCGAACAAGAGAATGAGAATGAAATGTTTAACCATAAATGTATCAGATTATGTGCTTACGGAAGCAGAAACTGCCCTTTTAAATAAAAGACTAACATTTATTCCATCTACTGGCACTAATGTGAGTGACTTGTTGATTGACTTGAGACTATTTGGTCACAATGTTGCATTAAAGCTTATTTTTAAAGATAACTTACAACAGGGGATAAATGTATTTAGAAGAAGGAGTTCTTATACTCCTGTTTTACCTGCTCATGTGGAAACTTTTATTAGAGCTTGTAAGAGAGATGTGTATGATAGTTTTTATAACAAACATAAAAGTGAGTTTTATAACTTAAGCCTGAATGAAAAACAGGCCTTACAATCATTAAAGAATAATGCAAAGTTGACTATTAGTCCTGCTGACAAGGGAGAAGCAGTAATTTTAATGAATAGACAAGATTATCATATAGCGATGTGTAATGTGTTGAGTGATACTAATACCTATAGAAAACCATCCAGGGAAATGAAGCATTCTGTTCAGCTTTTAATACAACAGTAAATGATGAACCTAAGCTGATTGTTATTGCTTTTATGGAAATTGGTTCATCATTTACTGTTGGAGTAAAAGCTGAACAGAATGCTTCATTTCCCTGGATGTTTTTTTAGGTGGTTTGGTGTTTGGTTTTAACCATTGGTTGCTGTTCGTTTTGACTAATACCTATAAATTTATAGAACACTCACAATTTGAGATGATCATAAGGAATATTAGGGACACTCTGATTTACTCATGCAGACAGTTGGATGAAACACTGTATCATTATTTTAATGTTGAATATCGTATGATTCCATACATTAAGGGATTGCCTAAGGTTCATAAATCTTTACACCAACCCCCCCATGAGACCAGTTGTCACTGGTGGTGGTTGGGCTACAGAATCTATTTCCATTTATGTGGAGAGTAGATTAGTACCATTGGTTTCGAACATACCTACCATCTTGAAGGACACTACACAATTTCTGAATGATCTAGAGGTGTTTAGAGATGGATCTGATTTAAGCAATTGCTTAATGGTTACCCTAGATGTACAGAGTTTGTTTACATCTATCCCGAATACTTATGGCATAGAGGCTGTAAGAGATGTCTTGACTGACATGAAAATTGTAGATAATGATGAAGTGATTCTTATATGCACATTGCTGGATTTGATTTTATCCAACAACGTATTTATGTATGGTGAGAAGATGAATTTACAACAGTGGGGTGTCACCATGGGCAGTCCATGTGCGAACTCGTACGCTTATCTAGTGGTTTACCATTGGGAAACACAACACTTGTTTAATTATGCCTACAGTCCACATATAAAGTTATACAGATGTTTTGTGGATGACATTTTTATCCTTTGGGATGGGGAGGGTTCCAGTTTATCCAGTTTTGTGAGATATTTAGAATCTACTACACTTTTTTTAAGGTTTACTGTAACATTGTCACCCAAGAAAGTGGATTTTTTTGATGTATCTGTCTACAAAGATGAAACAGAAAATGTCATCACTGGCCTGTTTCGAAAACTGTGTTGAAGGAACATAGCAGTGTGCACCCCCGACATGTGTTTCCTAACATCGTAAAAGGACAGTTTAATAGGGTGAAAAGGATATGTGTGGACAAAACTGACTTGGAGAAATTGGTGAATACCTTAGAACATCTATTTATGGATAGGGGCTACAATGTTTCCAATATTAATAAAATCAAGGATGATGTCTTTAGAAATAAAGTTACTGAAGACCCTAGCTTTGTAGCTAGGTTACCTTCAAGTTAAATGAATAGGCAAAACAAGGAGGAGAGGGTCTATTTTATTACTAATTATGCCAATGATAATAATATGATGCATAATGTAATAAAACTTAATTGGCATCTTTTAACAGCAGATCATAGGTGAAAAGCCCAAGTTCACTTATAGGAACAACCAAAATTTTTAGCAATTACTTTGTAGGGGTAAACAATTAAAACATGATCAATGGCAAAGGTTAGGTACTTTTCCCTATGAAGTGCAGGATGTGTAATGTAATAAGTAAGATACAGTGTTATAGGCACGCCACTCTGACCTTTGAATTTAAACCCAGGTTTCATGCTTCTTGCAACACAATAAATTTACTATACTTAGCTAATTGTAATGATTGTGAATTTTTTATGTTGGTAAGATGCTGAAACAGTTAAGGGACAGGATATATAAACATTTATATGATATGAAAAATAAGAATATGCAGAATGCTTTAGCAAAACACATCATAGAATTTACTACACAAAGTTTCAGTTTTAGAGTGCTGCAACCAGTATACAAAAACACAAGAGGGGTGATAATAATAATTATTTGGAACTGATTGAGCTTAAATGGATTTTAAAGTTACAGGCACACATTCATGCAGGTCTTAATAATTATATATGTGTTAAACCAGAATTAGATGCACGGAGCTTTAAGAAAGGCAGATGACTAATTCGATTTATTATGTATTTTTAATTGATATAATTGCTTTATTCTGATTTGTTGGGTATTAGTATATATCCTGCTGTGTGTGTATCATTGTTCTAAGGATCTGATGAAGCGTAGTTTTCTACGTTAAAGCGCTTGTCTGTTTTTATTGTTTTATATAGTTCTTATTAAAACTGGAAACTATAGCCATGGTGGTTCTACTAAGTTTATTTTATAGTATTTTTTCTTTTCTCCAGTTGGACTTTTGAGCTGTGTTGACAATAATTTGTATTGGTTTGGTTTGTTTTTGTATCAACACAGCCACATGGCTGAGAGTGTTTCCCTAGAGCTGGATTATAATCCTTCCAATAAGTGCCTGCAATCCAGTTGGGACAAAATATTTTCTTCAGTTGGACTTTTGGGCTCTGTTGACAATATTTTGTATTGAATTAATGAATTCCAGGAAACATTGGGCAAGTCTATTGGTACACGAGTAATTTTCCTAGTTAATAGAGGGGTAGTTGAAGTCGCCCAGTATGAGAGTATTAGGTTGGACCCTAATATTCTCCAGGGTGCTTAGCAACGTGCAGTATGAGCCTTGGGACATGGTCGGGGACCTATAGCAGACTATGACCTAAATCACTGTCTTACCCAATGTTTGCTGCACCTGAAGTATCTCTGATGCATTACGTTGGGCTACCAGTCTGGAGGTGTATGCATCCTTTATGAATATGGAAACACCACCATATTTGGAGCTTTGGTCCATGTTCTGGGGCCGAAACTTGTGGAATGAGTTATTGCCTGGTAGTGCAGGGGTGCTTTCTGCTGCTTTGAACCAGTTCTCTGTTACAGCACAAATGTCGATGTTCCCCATTTTAAGGAGTGCTTCGAGCGAGTGCATTTTGAGATTTAGACTTCTAGCATTGAACAGCATGATCCTCACATTGCATTTGTTTGTAACAGTTATGGTGGTAATTTGGTCTTTAGAACACAGCCTAAAAAGGCACTAAAGGGGTGGCAAGAGCCTTGGCCAGTGTTCGGAAGCCCAGGAGTGACAGATGCAGGTCATCTCTGGCAAAGCATCAAGGTCTGTCAATTATGTCATCTCAGGCAGACAGATACTGGATCCCCTTGGAATGACACCAGAAACTTAGACAATTGTTGAAATCAATCTTTCTCTGCTTGTACTGTGGTATAATTCTGGGTGATAGTAGGATGCTGCTCAGGGATAGGGTCATACACACCTGGGTTAAATAATCTGAGAGCTCCTCCGTGTCTCTTTTCATGTAGTCCAGTAGGTACGTCTCAGGTCATTCACATCCACATGTACAATGACAGAGTCATATTTGTCATCCAGAAGCATTTGACACTGGCCTGGATTTTAGAGAGGCAGATGCCAACAAGGAACATACCCAGCACAGAAACCTGAAGGAATGCACTAATGACCAACCTCTTTGTGGAGGTAGACTCTCTTATTCTAACTTCCTGGGTTTTATCTAAGAAACAGCTGGATATCCAGTGCATGACATAGCGGATTTTACCTCATTCCCTGCATATGTTTACAATTTCTGACTACAGAGATATTGTATTAAATGCCTTGGTCAGGTGATGGTAGGCAGTTTGCACTATTCTGCCTCACCCATTGCCCTGGTAACCTTCTCAAAGAAGTTCACAGCATTGAGAACGCATGGTTTACCCTTGATGAAACAAACCTGGGTTGGATCCAGTATTTGGAAGTTTTCTGTGTCATTATTAATCATCATCATCATTGTCAACCCCCTTTATCCAATTTTCTATATGAGGTTGGGGTGTTATGTCAAATGTCACAATTTCTCTTGATTCAGTGCTACTGTCCTAGTTTCTTGGACAGTCATGCTTGAATGTTGCAGGTCTTCTCTCATACAACTAATCCACCTCTTTGCTGAACATCCTCATTTCCTCTTGCTTTCTTCCTATTTATCCAAATATTCTTCACCAGATTGACATCTGTTTTTTTGCATATGTTCCCAAAACCACCATAATCTGTTCCTTTTGACTTTCTCATTTCTTCATCTGTTCCGCAGTGTCCATCCTACCACCCAACTCATGCACTTCATCTCCATCACCTTTAGCTTACTCAGCTCCTCTGCCTTTGCTTTCCAGGTTTCTTAACCATACAGTACAAATAAATAGTTGTACCACTGTTTTGTATACATTAGTTTTCAGATTCTTTGTCATTCTTCTACCATACACTACTCCTGACACTCTGTGCCAACTGGCTGCAGCCCTTCTGACTCTAGCTTTGACCTCCTCATTCAGACTTCCTTTCTCCTCAACCAACTTCTGCCAGATACTTGAAGCTATTAACCTGTTCCACTATTTTCCATTCTGTCTCAATTATCAGTTTCTTCTGATTTCCCCCACTTGCAGCCATTACAGCTGTCTTATCTGTACCCAGTTTTATCCCATACACCTTCAGTTTTGCATTTCATTCCCCTATCCATTGCTGAAGTTTTTGCTCAGTGTCTTCCTACAGTTCTGCATGGTCTGCACAGAACAACTTTGTTGACTTCTCCCTTCTGTCCTGTTCGCTAATGTAGTCCATCACCGATATGAACAGCACTTGGCTCACAGCTGAACGCTGATGCATACCCAGTCCAACTGGGGACCCCTATGTTAGATTGCACATTGTCTGTGCTTCACTCATTGAGTTCTTTAACATAACTTGTACTAATTTTACCAGTATTTCTGAAACTTTGAACCACAACAGGACTGCCCAAATCAGCTTTCTTGAGACCTTGTCATATTCTTTTTCCAAGACTTTGAATGCTCTGTTTGAGTCTGTCCTCATCTTTAGCTTCTGTCCAGTACCCTTTCCTTACTAGGAGGAAGTCTACCTTCTGGCCACTTTTGTATGTGACCTTATGACTATCTCTCTTGCTGTACCATGTGCTGGCCACCATCAAGCCATTTACCAGGCAGAAGTCTAGAATAGTGTGTACTTCTTTATTTCTGTTTCCACACCCATGTGGACACAGGCAGTCCTCATATCATGATCTGTCTATCCAGATATGTGCATTCCTGTCACCCATTACCAACACCAATTCAAGCTGTCCTGCAACTGCTGACTGAATGCCCTTTTTTCTTCACCATTGCAACCCTACAGTGGGGCATAGGCTGAGATTTTGAATAGTGCCTTGTCCTTACACTGTAGTCTGATTGCAATAATCGTGGCACTAATTCTGATGACAATCTCTCACTGTCATCTGAAGCCTCTCCCTCATCACAATTCCCACACCATTTCTAGACTGTATATGGAGTAGCAGATTTTGGATCCCAAGCCAAGCACTGATCTTCCATCTTGGATTCTGGATACAGAGGATGTCCAGTCTCCTCCATACCATCATGTCATCCACTTCCAAGCTACATCCTATCTGTGAAACTACATTGAGTGTAGCAAGTCTTAATTGGCAGGTTGATTGTTTTTACAACCAGCTTCTGCTCAGCACAGCTGTCCCAGGTAGCCTAAGCTGGGCAACTGGATACCAGTCAGTCAGGACTGTTGGACTTTATGGCAGGGAGACCATGACAAATAAGGGCACATAAAGTCTCCCACCATTCACGTGTCTTCAACCAACTTATCACTGACAATTACCCAGGTAAATATCCACACGAATACTCGTGTCCATTTGGCAACATTAGTCAACATGACAAAATTAGCTAGAGCCAATTTATATACCATCAAGTAGCTAGCCCTGTGATACGTACACTTCTATCTTGAGACTATCCAAAGTGGTTGGTCTATGCAACTCTTCCCCCTAAAGGTGCCATCTGATGTCTGATGACCATGAGATGTCTGTCGTGCTACCCACAACTTCATTCATGATTCATGAGTGAGTCTGAGGTGGAAATACTCAGCATGTAATATTTTTTTTTTTTTGAGGTTAGAGGAAACACACACAGACACAGGGAGAACTGGGAAACTTCATACAAGCAGTGGCTGGAGGTCAAGATCAAACCTTGTACCCTTTGTATGGGAGGTGGTGACCTTAATCATTAGGCCAGTTGGTCTCCTGTATCTTTATTAATGACTTCCGTAATAATTTTTTTCGATGGCCTTGCATTTGAGACTAGTCAGACTTATGGGTATGTAGTTATTAAGGTCCATAGATGGCCCACCCTTGTTCAGAGGGATGAAACTTGGAGGCTACAGTTAAATAGTGACTCCAATGGTCATGAGAGATCATGTTTCATGCTATTTAGGAAGCATCCTAGGATGTTATTGGGGCCCACTGATGAGTTTTCTTGACCTTGGAGAGTGCATTTAGGACCTGTTCCCTAGTGATTTTTTTGGGGGGGTTATATTCGATGATGTTTTTTGTGAGGTGCCTGGAGGGGGGAGAGGGGTGCAATTAGAGCTGAATTTTGTTGGCCAATAGATTTATATCTTCCTGCTCAGTGTAGGTGGCTCCATTTACAATCAGTTCTGCACATTGTTATGTACTTATTTGAGACTGGGAATATAACTAAAGAAAGCCTTATTGTTCTCCTATTTTTACCTCAACGTGGGATTTATTAGACTTACTTTACTCTCTGAGTTGTTTATTTATATTGATGACAGTGGTTTTGTCCTACTGGGCATTGCACTTCCTAAGTTTTGCTATGACTTTCTTCCTTTGATTTAACCTACTGACATCCAGATTCCAACAGGGTGTCTTGTTTTTTGAGTTTGTTCTGCTCGTATTCCTGACAGTTAAAGTTGCCTCTATAAATCTGAACCTATGAACCTATGAACCTATGAACCTATAAATCTATTAACACGATTGTTAGATTTTCTCTGAACAATTCTGCATAGGCAGTTCTGTTCTCAGGGTTGTGGAGAGTTTGTAATTTTCCAGGTTATGACTTCATAATATAAAGTTTGTGTCTGTTCCTAAATATTCCAAGGTCAGCTGGGTTCTTGGGTTTAATTTTTATTATAAAAAAAGGAGACAGCTTTATGGTCTGACCTTAACAAACTGGAGATTACATTGAGGGTTGCAGCATTCACCCATGTTTGTGAGGACCAGATCCAGTATTTTTGCATCCCAACTGGGCATATGGACTATCTGGCCCAGAATATTTGTATTTTAAAAGTCTAGGAATATCTAGTCCTGAATGCCTGGGGTTGTGTATGATCCCTAGTTTATAGTGGAGTAGTTAAAGTCATCCATGAATATGGATGAATGTTTACTGTTTCCTGTAAGTTTAAGTATGAGTTATAGAGGGGGACCTATATCTTGCAAGGATGTGGTATGGGACTTTACGTAACATAATTTGGATGTGGAGAAGCTCAGGGATCTTATCTAGTTTGAACAGCCTTAAGGTGAGTTTGCTTTTGATTTAAATTGAGGCATGTCCTCCTTTTGTTTCTCCCTGTGCAGTAGATGGCATACATGTATTTCTGGAGTCCTTTCCAATGCTTTAAGCCATGTAACTGCACAGAAACCTCCATTCTACAGGGTGAGGAGACTTTGGAAGGAGTGATGTTTTCTGTTTAGACTCCTGCCATTGAGCAGTAACACCCTTAGATTTCTGTGAGTTGGCTATGTCAGAATTTTTGTCAGCTTGGCATTGCCTAAAAAAAGGAGACATAGGGAGGACAATGTTTAGCCAATGTTTGAAAGCCTTGAGGGACAGGTAAAGACCATCTTTGGCAAAGCAACGTGCTCTCTTGGCCATATTCTACCATGCTGACAAATACTGTACCCCCTTGAAGTGATACCAGAAGCTAAGCTAATTTTAAAGTAAATCATCTTCTGTAGATATTGTGGCATCACCCTTGGTGGGGGTAAAATTTTGCTCAGTGCTTGGCTCATACTGGCTTGTGACGTGTAGTCAAAGAGCTCCATCATGTCTGTCTTCAGGTCTACTTGACATCACTGAAAGTTCAAATTATCGAAACTGAGATCTCCAAAACCACAATACCGAAACTGCACTACATTAAAACCTTTCTTTACCAAAACGCAGTACTACGAACTCCAAACCAAAACAAATTTAAACTCAAAAACAAACCTTTATAGACATTTTTGCAGGGGTGCAAGCCTCTTCGCACCCCCATGTGGGGGCTGTGCACCACCCACCCTTGCAAATTATATACACCAACATCGTGACTGCACTACAGTGGGGAAAAGAGTAAATTTCCCGATCTACACTATACCACAATCTCCATTCAGAAGCTTTGAGTGCTGTATAACAACTGCAGCCAGTAATTCTTTAAAGAAAAAAAAAACATTGCAGCTGTCATTGTCCATGGTGTTGGAAATGGTGATCATTGTTCTTTGTAGTGAATTTTGGTAGAGTAAGGTTTCAATGCAGTGGAGTTTGGTTATTGTGGTTTCAATGATTTAAATTTCTGTAATTTGAAATTTCCATGATGTTAAGTAGACCCCTCTCTTCATATAGTCCAGGGAGGTATGTCTGAGGTTATTTACATCCACCTGAACAATGACTGAGACATCCTGGTATTTGTGGTCCTGTAAGCTGGCTTATTCTTCTCCAGATAAGACAACTAACCATGACTTTTCTTTACTCAGCATGTTGAGTGGGACATCATTGTGTCTCACAGTGAATTCTCCTATGGCTAAAATATTGTGTTGAGTGATGTCTTATGGTCCTTAAAGCTGAGGATCTGTGACATGTCACTGTATGTGTTGTGGTGGGTGTTGTTTTGGAAGAGTGTTTTTGGGGCTGCTGAGGATATTTGATGGTCCAATGTCTGGGATGTCTTTGGAGTTTAAAAAGATTACTTTTAAGAGCTTCAGCATATCTGAGTATATGTGACTGATCCATATTGTGTTTGGTGGGCATAGTGTGTATATTTTTGACAACCTGATTGGTGTTATGAGTGCTTGCTTGTGGTAGCTTTCCCTTCAGTGACATTGTGTAAATACTTATCTCTGATACTTTATTAGTTTGTTTAGGAATTAGTTGGTTGTCAGGAAACATGAGGCAATTATTACTTGCCTCAGGGTGCCAATATTCACCAAGCTGGCTGCATAGGTAGCAGGAATGTTCATATCCATTGTTACCAGACCATTTTAAGTATTTAGTAGGTTGTTGCAAGGAGTATAGAGTAACAGCAGGAGTATCTTATACAGCAGTAGTGCTTGTTACTGTGTGAACTAATTTTCTTTGAGCAACTGAGCACTGTTCAAACTCACTACATATAGTCAAGTTGGTTTAAATGCATCACCTTGATAGAGGCTCAAAACAGCCAGTAAACAAGTAAAATGGCCCCTGACCTATCACAAATACAGCTGTTTTGAGCCTCTCTCAAGCTCTGCCTTTAATCTTCTCTTGATTAGATGATTTTTCCATAAATTTCAAATATTTACTCTACTCCAGAGTAAGGTCCCCTATAAATTTCTTCTCTTCCTCTCTGTAATATTACTTAAGCCTCATAATGCCCACAGTCTCTAGCTATGCATACCCTCTTGGCCTTTCCCTTTTCTAATAACATTAATTCCTTAGCCAATAACCCTAACCTGTCCCCTTCATTCTAACACCACTGAATTGAGCCTAATGTACAGTACTATTTTCCATCATCTCACAATTATCTTCTTCACTCATGAGTCATGACACAGACTTCCGTTCCACTGTTTTTCTTGTACTCTACCTGCAATGTCCCTCCACAATTCCAAATAAGTTAAGCATTGATTAATCCTTTGGTTCCTTCTCATGGTCTACATACTGCAAAATATCTACCTCCTTCCACAAATTCCTCACATTATGACAACCTCATATACACGTATGTTCTAGTCCTAGTTCTAATCCATGAACCTATGAAAAAAAAAAAAAACTTTAACAGAGTTGGGAGGGTGGCCTAATGGTTAAGGTGTTTGCCTTACAAATGCAAGATGCAGGGTTTGAGTCTTACAAGGGATGATTGGCTAGGCTTAAAATGGCTCACAAGAGCAGTTAGCTTATTACTCACCTATGAACATTATGTATCTCTTCTTCCCCCACAATTCCAATATGAATCTTCTTACCCCCGCCCTTCCACATTTAAGGTATTCTCTACTAATGTCTTAATATTCTGAACTGCATATCAAATAGATCTGGTAGTTCTAAGCCCCTTGCAACCTGCTATATTTGTTTTCACAAACTGCTCCTGATCAGAGCTAACGTTTTGCAATCCTCCTTTGTCTCAATCCAGACATCTTGTCTAACATTTTTCTTATCTAAGATTTTAATAACTCACCACAATTTTCCCCTTTGTGAACTTCTAACCAAACTTTATTTATCTTTCCAGCCTTTCCCTGCTTCACCTCCTCCCTGCTGTCTTACATAATCACTTTCATATTATTACTTAATTCATTGTGTACCAGTCAATCCTCATTCTTCAGTCAACATGTATTCTTTAATGCTGAAAAATCCTGAAAGCCCTCATCATTTCTCAGAGTCTTCTGGCATCCAATGCACTGAATCCCTTTCCATTCCCTACAGTGTTGTCCAATATAGTCCCCTAACCCACCTTTCCACAGACCTTCAAGACTACACTTAGATAAATCTTCCAACACCGTTCTCCAAGCCTCTTCTCTACTTCTTGCCAGCAGACCTCACAATCGTCCCACAAGGCCCATCACAGACATACATCCTCCATATCTCTTGTGTTATACATTAAATATGTAGTTGCAGCATATAACTTGAGAGCTGACATCCTCCAAACACCATATTTCTTATCAGGCCTCAGTCTTTCTATACTTAGTCTATCCCTCTTTCTCTGTAATACAAAGCTGTCAAACACCTTTTGTTTGTCACCTTATATTTTGTACTGAGGACTTGTACCCATGTGCCTTAAAATATGTAAAACCAGTGGTGATATAATCAAAATAAATTCATAGTATACCTAAACTTCCAGGCTACGTATTTAATACCTTTCCAGTTTTACATTTTAGTTTTAAACAAATTCTGCATAACCCTCTGTACCGTAGGGCGCTTAATATTTCTTTCCTCCATCATCCACTTCACCTCAACTGTAATAAGTAAATATTTTTCAGATGGAAAGAAAGGTTAGATTCTTGCTCATATCTAAAAGACAAACACAACACAGAGGCAGCAGGATAGGACCAAAAACAGCTTTTATTCCGCACAAAACTGGATAAGCGCTTTCCCTTTTAACAAAGTTCAAACGTTTTCAGATAAAAGTGCTCTTCCAAACCGAGGCTTTTATAGAGTTTTTAAAATCAAGGAAACACATCACATGACAGCTGAGCCCCCTATTTACAAAAGGGACATAATCTAAATGTTATATATATCTATATATATATATATATATATATATATATATATATATATATATATATATATATATATATAGATATGTGTGTGTGTGTGTGTATATATATACATATATATATATATATATATATATATATATATATATATATATATATATATATATATATATATATATATATATATATATATATATATATATATATATATATATATATATATATAAGTTTGTTTTTGAAGTGTATGTATATATATATATATATATATATATATATATATATATATATATATATATGATAGTTTTAATTTAGATTACATGTGGTTAATGCATTTTGTGGTTTTAGAACCTAAGCACAAGGATCACCTTGTCTTGAAGCCCCTGGTTTGCCACCCTCCACACACACTTTAAATTAAACAAACATTTGTCTAGTAAGGACTGCCCTGAAATTACCTTCCTGGCACTCACACTTGCTGAGAACTGCCTTGCCAAAGTGAAACACACAACAGCTATCCTGCATGCAGTTGCCTGTGTAATAACCGTATAATTGTGATGACTGTTCTTCAGATATTCCGTTTCATTTGTTCTAAAAACTGTAAGATATACAATCTTCTTCACTGCCCTCTACCAGTGTTCAGGCTGCATGACTTGTGCAATGGTCTGCCTGTTTTAAATGCTCTTATTTTATACCCATTCCCAGGCATTTAATTTACTGTCCTTTAACAAACTGGTTTCTAACTAAAATCTTTATTCCAGTTCTTACCTGATGTCCATCTCACTACTCACTATTGCTTAGTAATCTGGATGTGCTCAAACTAGTTAACTCCCATTAACAGAGGGGGTGTTTCCTGCATTGCCTCCCTCCCACTCGCAATTCCTCAGCCACTCCTGAACCAACAAATTTAAACTTTTTTCTCCACGCCCACTGCTCCCATAAGCTCTCCATGTCACCAAATGACTATAAAGTCCCTTGAAGCAATGCAGCCAGAAATTATATTGTGCTTACTACCCACAGTCCCTCACCTTCTAATGTTCAGTGATTACTGCCAATATAACAATAACAATAATCCAACCTCCTTTTTAAACAACCCAGCACCCTCTCTTATACCAGGTTAAATGTTTTCCTTTATTTTTTCAGTCTCTGTTTCCAGCCATCCTGTTACTCAAATATACAACAGCTCACTTTACAAGTACATTACTTCAGCATTAGTTCTGTTACTAAATGCTAGCCTCTCCCACTTTTCCTGCCTTAACAACAAATAAACACAAACTCAGTAGCTTTATGTCTCCTAATTTCAGCATCCCACCACTCCTTCAATATTGCACAATTCATCTACTTCTCTGCCAAATTTTACTTTATCTGATTAAATTAAGCCATCTACTACCTATATCACACCAGCACTCAGAAAATTCGAACAAAATCTCTCACAGTCTATCGTCAAATTATATGTCTTGTACAGTTCTTAAAGCAAAAAGCATTTTCATCAAGTTAGATGAAATCTGTGCTTTTCTTTATCCAAATTCCCTTGATCTACTTTGACCAACACAACTGTAATAATTTTTTCAAAGGGTATAATTACCATAATGATTACCACCATGGCGTTTGTAATGAAGTTTTTTTTTTTTTTTTTTTTTTTTTTTTGCTACTTCACAGATCAACTTTCAACCAGACTGTGATAGCACAAGCCAACTCCAACAATAACCATGAACCTAACTGGATTCACAGTGATTAAGAATAATATCCAGACCAACATCCTTGGAGACATCACTTCAGATGAATACATAATTATCCTTAGGGACTTCAGCTTAAATGTCTTTGGCTTACTGCACCTTCACATCCCAGAGCTTCTTGCCAGCTGCAGACTCCTTCAAATGGTGACCATGCCTACCAGATCTAATATTAAAACTAATCACCACTTACTTCCTGACTCTGTAACTAACTCCCAACCCAACAATACCTCCAGTATTATAAACCACCCACCCACCTTCAGTGAACAGTGACATTTAATGTTTCACCTATGAAAGCTAAAAATAAAATATCACCTAGAATTATCTCCTACAGAAAAATAGGTTCTAAAAAATAACTAGACTGAAAGCCCATCTTACAACAATAGACTACTTCCAGATTCTCAACTTTACCGCCAATTTTTTCTCACAAGTTTTAAATGACCTTCAAAACACGCACTTTCCCATAATCTTTAGGCTATTTAAATAGCAAGTCTGACAGGCTCTCAAAAGAGTTGAAAACTCTAATGCATTCATATGACAAAGCTTGAGAATTTTGAAAAAATTACCTCACGCCTAACTCAAGGGAGCAATGCACTAAGTTAGAGAACATTATTAAATAAACCACGCACAAGCATAACACAAAGTGCCTCACACTCCTTCACTTCGCCAAACAATTCTGCCATGAGGTAAAACATCTCTAGTAAAACTTCCTTCCTTGACCGTATTCCAAGCTGTACTGGGAACCTTTCCTGTTTCTCAATGAACTGCCCAGTCTTCCTGTGCAGCAGAACATTGCTTCATCTTCCACACAAATTCATAGGTTCATAGGTTGATACTAGGCTATCTGCCCTAGGGCATTTAAAAGCCTAGCCAGAGTATGTTTGGCTTTCGCCACCCTTTTAAATTAGTTGACTGTGCTTCTGTATAGTAGGTCACAGAAGGTAGCCCTTTTAAGGTTTGTTTACTGTACCTCTGTCAAGCAGCGACACAGAAGAGATCCCAGGGGTAAACTTACGATCTTCCTATCTATTCGTCAAGATTTCTCTTGAAGAGGGACAGTGAGGGGCTCTGCCTGACATGGATTGTGATTTTGTTCCAGAGTGAGGGGAGCCTCTGGGATAGGAATCTCTCCAGCATGTCCTATTTATTTCTGTGCTGAGGTTCAGGTCCCTGGAGCATGTAGCTCTAAAAGATTTAGATTTCCTGAGGTGAAGTATGTCCATTAATTCTGGGTTGGACATGGCTTTATATGTCAGACACAGATCGCCTCTGAGTAGACAGTATGCAACTGAGTAGAGCTGGAGTTTCTTTAGCCGAACTGCATAGGGCATCTGTTTGAGCCCCTTGATCCTCTTGGTGAGATACTTTTGGGGTCTTTCCAGTTGCTGAAGGTGTCGGGTAAGGTACATCCCAAACGGGGCATTATACAAAATTATGGGCCTGATAAGTGATGAGTAGAGGGGTACAATGACCTCTCTTGATCTAGATGTGAACCCTTCCATGATAAGGTAGGCTATATAGAAGGTCTTTATAACCACTTTGACAACGTGATTGTCAAAGGAGAGATTGCTATCTACTTGGGTCTCCAAGTCCCTAATTACTTCTTCCGTACTTAATGGATTACCACCTATGTGGTAATTTGTGGGCACTTTGTTTTTTCCAAAGGGGATGACTATGCACTTTTTGGCATTTAGCTTTAGACCATGGCTCTGGCACCAGTTATCCGTCTCTGTGAGACCCTTTTGGAGGATGCTTGTGTCAGTCGGAGAGTCGATTATAGCACCCAGATTGCAGTCATCTGCAAACTTAGTCAGCCATAGTCCACCCGTGTTAGCCTGTACCTCGGAGAAATATATACTGAACAAGAGAGGTCCCAGGACTGAGCCTTGTGGGACAGCACTTGTAACTGGTTTAGAGTCTGACATGGCTCCTGCTATTCTGACCATGTGGGTTCTCTCCTTGAGCCAGTTTGCAATCCATCTTGTGACATAGGGGTTGATATTTAAGCTGGTGATCTTATTCATGATGCCCGAGTGGGGTATTGTGTCAAAGGCCTTTGTGAGGTCCAGGTAGGCTGTGTGGACTACCTTCCCTTCATCTGTGGCTTTGGTAACTGTTTCAAAGAAGTCGACCAGGTTCAAGAGGCAAGATCTGCCCTTAACGAAGCTGAATTGGGTAGGATCCAGTGTCTGGAGATTCCCAATGTCTTTGTTTATGATTTCCATGATGATACGTTCCACAGCTTTGCAGACCAGGCTAGTCAGGCTTATAGGGTGATAGTTTCCGGGTTCTGTTGTGGCACAACCTTTGTTGAGTGGGACCACTGTTGCTGTACGCCATTCCTTGGGAACATATCCTGTAGTAAGGCTGAGATTGAACAGTGACTTTATATGAGGGTTTAGTTTTTATTGGAGCTCGTGTAAGACACAGCCTGGGACACCGTCTGGTTCCATTGATGCTCTGTTTTTAGCTTTGGAGAGGGCAGCTCTCACCTGTGCATCTGTGATCTCAGGAAGGCTACACTCTGTTGGGATAGACATTTGCTCTTTTGGGGGGGAAGGGGGGGAGAAGTTTTCACTGAACCTTTCTGCCAGGATGTTGGCAATGTCTGTGGGTTCAGTGAATTTTTTGTCATTTTGCACTAACTCAGAGCATATCTGGGAGTTGCCTCCCAGGTTTCTGACATAACTAAAGAAGGCCTTGTGATTATCTTTAGTGTCTTGTGCAATTTTTCTTTCAAAGCTGGCCTTAGAAGATTTTATGAGGGATCGTAGTTTCTTGCTAGTACTGATCAGTGACACCTTCCCTTTTTGAGATTTTGCTCTGTCATGTAGTAGCTTTCTCCTTCTGTTGTATAGCTTATTTATGGCCGGGGTCCACCAGACAGGTCTCCTGCCATTGGAGGAGTGAGTCTTGGTTTTATTTGGAATGGCATGCTCCATGCATTCCTGTAAGTGTCCATAGAATGCTTTTGTAAAGGATTCTGGATTTTGGGCCGTATTGTCCACTGGCCAGGGGGCTTTGAAGAATTCCATCTCAGTTTTGAGAAGTGTGAAGTTTGCTTTTGAGAAGTTCTTCACCGTGGTTTCTTTGGCTAGGGGTGGGGATGGAATATGGATGTCCAGTGAGATTTGTTTATGGTCTGATCTTACCAATGAGGGGTATACATCTGGTGTGGAACATAGAGACCCTATGTTGGTGATGACCAGATCCAGTATGTTTTCCCCTCTTGTGGGAGTGTTGACCAGTTGTTCCATAGCATTTGAGTTTATAAATTCTAGGAACCGTTGGGCGAGAGTGTTTGGGCTTGTGTAGTTTTCCCAACTGATGTTTGGGTAGTTGAAGTCACCCAATATAATAGTGTTTGGAGAGACCTTCATATTCTCCAGTGTTTTCAGGAAAGTCGAGTGTGGTTCCTGTGTTTGGGAGGGTGTTCTGTAGCAGGCTACAAACTGAAAGACAGTTTTGCCCACTGTTAGTTGCACATGGATGATCTCCGAAGCTTCGTGCAGTGCCACTAACCTGGAGGTGTGGGTATCTTTGATAAATATGGATACTCCCCCTCCTTTTGTGGTTTGGTCCGAGTTTTGGGGCTGGAAAGCATGGTATGAAGTATAGCCCGGTAGTGTTGGGGTGCTCTTGGGAGCCTTGAACCTTCTGTTACTGCACAGATATCGATATTCTCCATACTGAGGAGAGTCTTGAGTGCATGCATCTTGAGGTTTAGACTTCTGGTATTGAGCAGCATTACCCTTAGTTTTTTTTTTCTTTGTGTTGTCTATGGGGGTGGGTTTGTCTTTTGAGCCTTGCCTAAAAAGGCACTATGGGGGAGGCAAGAGCCTTAGCCAGTATTCGAAAACCCAGGGGTGACAGGTGCAAGTTTTCCCTAGCAAAGCAACGTGGCTTGTCAAGCATGTCATCCCAGGCTGACAGACACTGGATCCCCTTTGAATGACACCAATACTTTAGCCAATTGTTAAAATTGATGATTTTGTCTTTATACTGTGGCATCATTCTTGGTGAGGGTAAGATGCTACTCAAGGTCAGGGTCATACCAGCCTGGGCTACATGATCAAAGAGCTCCTGTAAGTCTTTTTTCATGTAGTCCAGGGAGGTACATCTCAGGTCATTCACACCAGCATGGACAATGATGGAGTCATACTTGTACTTGCTTTGGAGTGACCCGAGTGCTTGTGTTATGTGGTGGATGCTGGCACCCAACAGGCAGCTTACAGTGACCTTCTCCTTGTTCAGCCTGGTGAGTGGGACATCAGTGTGTCTGACAATAGAGTCACCTATTACAAGTGTATTCGGTGTGTTGTTTAGCCTTAAGGGCTGTGACTGTGTGGCACACTGACTTTGTGAGCTATGTGCCACGTGGATATTGTTTTGTGGTAGGTGTTGATTGGATGTCTACTTTGGAGGTCTCAGCTGCTTAGGCAGATTTTTATTTAGAGCCTCCGAGTATGTTTTTGTGTGTTTATGTGTGTGGTTACCTTCGCCTCCTGACAGGCTGTGCCAGTACTGGGTTGAGAGAGCTTAGCCTCCAGTTTGGCTATATAGTTGCATCTCTCACATATATTTGAGCTTGTTGGGAGGAGGAGAGGGTGGTCTGTATACATAAGGCAGTTGTAACATTGCCTCAAGATTCCCAGATTCACCAGCTGGACTGGAGAGTAAACTCGAAAATTACCTTTGGACATGCCTGAATAATATAGGGAACTACTTATTGAATGATCAAAAAGAACCAATAGGGAGCAAGTGCTTTGAAGGAGTATAAGAGGATGTAGTGCTTTAGTTTGTGTTTACCTATGATATTACTTACACGAGCAAGTGCAGGGCTTTAGAATGAGAATAGAGTGCTTAATTTGAGATTTAGAGCAGTTCTAAGGGAAAAAGTGAAGATTAGACTTTGTGGAGCAGGAAATAGTTTAAGCTTGTTTAAGCGGCGCTGCCCGACGCTGATCTGTGCGCAAGACCACGCTAAAAGAGGGTTGCAGAGTTTTAAGAGATAGAGGTCAAGGAGTTTAGAATTGACTCAAAATGGCCAATGAAACTACAGCTTCTAGGCAGTAACCACTCCTACAGGAACAGGCAGGCTGTTCAGTGTTAACCACTGCCACTGGTGAACACAGAGACTTCCCTTTAGTCCAAGTAAGCACTGGCCTCCAAGAAACTTACAAACAGTTCAGAACAACAAATCTGTAACTGAACTTTCTTAAATTTCAGAAAGTGGGAAAAAAAGCAAGATTTTTTTTTCTTTTTTGTTTTAGTTTAAAGGTAGCAGAGATACACAAGTAGTAAAATAATCACAACAGTGCAAGAAATGACCCCACACTTGAGTGCTAGGCCAAAGTCAGGTAAAATGCAGTTTTAAGAGAAAAAAATTATTTTAAATTAAGTGAAACACAGGAAATGCAGTAAACAAGCTCTAGATGTGTTCTAAATACTGTTTCTAATACAGATATAAACTTTAGCAAGCTGGAAAACGCAGAACAGTAGCTGGCAAAGCAGTAATTCTTAACAAAAAAGCAGAAGAAAATACTTAAAATCTCAAAAGTAGCTCCTTTCTCCTCTCAGCGTTTTCTCCCCTTGGTAGGTGCTTCAGCAACAACTAACAAGCCTGGAAATATGCCAAAACCACGAGGCAGCAGGGTTTTAAGAGATAGAGATCAAAGAATTTAGAATTTACCCAAAATGGCCAATAAAACTACAGCTTCTAGGCAGTAACCACTCCTACAGGGACAGGCAGGCTGTTCAGTGTTAACCACTGCCACTGGTGAACACAGAGACTTCCCTTTAGTCCAAGCAAGCACTGGCCTCCAAGAAACTTACAAACAGTTCAGAACAACAAATCTGTAACTGAACTTTCTTAAATTTCAGAAAGTGGGAAAAAAGCAAGATTTTTTTTTTTCTTTTTTGTTTTAGTTTAAAGGTAGCAGAGATACACAATTAGCAAAATAATCACAACAGTGCAAGAAATGACCCCACACTTGAGTGCTAGGCCAAAGTCAGGTGAAATGCAGTTTTAAGAGAAAAAAATGATTTTAAATTAAGTGAAACACAGGAAATGCAGTAAACAGGCTCTAGATGTGTTCTAAATACTGTTTATAATACAGATATAAACTTTAGCAAGCTGGAAAATGCCAAAAAGTAGGCGACAAAGCAGTAATTCTTAACAAAATAGCAGAAGAAAATACTTAAAATCTCAAAAGTGGCTCCTTTCTCCTCTCAGCGTTTTCTCCCCTTGGTAAGTGTTTCAGCAACAACTAACAAGCCTGTAAAGACGCCAATTCATCCAAATTCCCCAGAATACTTTCTACCTTTCTAATTTTCCAAGATCACAAGCAAACAAATGGTACCTCTACTGGAAGAGATTGCTTTAGACTCTTCCCTCCAGTCCTGATAAATTCTACCATTGGTTTACCTATCACTGTAGAAACTTCATAGCCAACCCACTTAAACACATCCACAGCCTAACTCTCACAACCAATATCATGCTCTCTATCTGGAAATCAGCCTGTGTCTGCTTGTACCCCATAGATCAGAAACCATCATCAGCCACCCAATTCAGCCAGTCTCAATACTTCTTATCTTTGGTACAATCCTTGCAAAAATCATTTACATTTAACTGACCCCATAAATTGACAAATACCATTTGCATTCTAGGAAGCAGCATGGCTTTTGGACAGGTAGAAGTACCATGACTGCTCTCTGAACACTCATTAATGATGTCCCCATTACAAGGATAGAGATAATCTCACTGTGACAGTATTCATTTAATTAACCTGGACATTTGACCTGTCTGACCACTCCATCCTATTATCCCACTTACAAGTTCTGAATCTACCTAAGGGTTCCAAGATGTCTTAACAAGCCAACTTTTCACAGTTAAAACTGGGCCTGCATTATCATCCACAACCTTCACACACTGGGGTTTCCTCAAGGATAAAGTATTGTAACAATACTTGTCTCCAGTTTGTTTATATAAAATGCCTTCCTTCCTCATCTACAACTTCTCCTTTTTGGTGATGGTGAGGTTATCTATAGATCTAAGCCCTCTCATAATATCATCTTCAACCTGACCCACTAAAATGAACAAATGAGTTTGTTCTAAAAAAACTACTTAGCTCTACAAACAATGTCATGCTTTTTGGCACAAAGAAAAGTATCCCTAAAGCTGCTGGCCCTATGTCAGAAACATAGAAAACAACCTAAATGAACTCACCACATCATTTAATAAAGCTACTGACCTTCTCAATGTCAGAGACCTAGACAACAACCTAACTGAACCCACCATATCATTTACCAAAGCCACTGTCCATCTCAATGTCAGAGACCTAGAGAACAACCTAACTGAATCCACCACATCATTTACTAAAACCACGGGCCCTTTCAATGTCAGACACCTAGACAACAACCTAACTTAATCCACCACATTATTTATTAAAGCCACTGGCCCTCTCTGTCAGAGACCTAGAAAACAACCTAAATGAATCCACCACCTCAGTTACTAAAGCCACTGTCCCTCTCATTGTCAAAGACCCAGACAACAACCTAACTAAATCCACTGCATCCTTTACTAAAGCTACTGCTCCTCTCAATGACAGAGACCTAGAGAGCAACATAACTGAATCCACCTCATCAATTACTAAAGCCACTGGCCCTATCAATAACAGAAACCTTTACAACAACCTAATTGAACCCACCACATTATTTACTAAAGCCACTGGCCCTCTCAGTGTCAGAGACCTGGATAACAAACTAAATGAATCCACCACATCATTTACTAGACCTAGACAACAAACTAACTGAACCCACCACATCATTTACTAAAGCTGCTGACATTCTCAATGTCAGAGACCTAAACAACAACCTAACTGAATCCACCACATCATTTATTAAAACCACTGGCCTTCTCAATGTCAGAGACCTGGAGAACAATCTAACTGAATCCACCACATCATTTACTAAAGCCACTGGCCCTCTCAATGTCAGAGACCTAGAGAACAACCTAACTGAATCCACCACATCATTTACTAAAGCCACTGGCCCTGTAAATGCCAGAGACCTAGACAACAACCTAACTGAATCCACCACATCATTTAGATACCTTGGCATTTGGCTTGACCAATCCTTCGTCTTCCAAGACTACATTTAGAAAGCCAGATTCAAAGGCAAGTACTTCTATTGTGGGACTAAAAGATATCTCATTTCTTCTCACAACCTAGTAAGGCAGCCTTGGGCAAATATATTCTGCATACACAATAGGAATGTGGCCTATATCACCACTGCCTCACAAAAAAGTTACTTTCAGTTAGTGTATGCCCATATTACAACTTTGTTTTCCATTTTCTCTGTTGTACAAAATTACCACCTATCTAACTGGATCATTTCTAACTGGGCCTCCACTGAAAAGGAGTTACTGCAGCCCATCTTGACTATTCCCTGTCAACAAAAGCAGAAAATAATAAATAATGCAATATTAACACATGATTTGGTGTATCTGTAATTGAGGTTTACCGATAAATTGGTTTGTTTGATTACTCATGCTTTTCACTTGCTGGCTGACCATACAAGCCTTGTGTAAAAACCTTTCCTGTCCACATATAGATATGGTCTCTTAAATCCTATTCCACCTTAGTTTCCAACTCAGCATATCACGCTACCTTAAAAGTTTCTATCACCATTTTTGTATTCTAACCCCCATTCAATCACACATTTTAAACCATACAGTGATAAGATCACTTTTGGCAAACAGTGTGGTGTGGTGTGGTCTTTTCTCTTTGGCTTAGGACCACATACAGAATTCTATCCTTTCTTGGCCAGTCTTATTCTAGTTGGCTGAAGACCTATTGGTCCAACACCTCAATCAAATCCTATTCCTTCTCTATTCTGAACTTCCTGTCCTCCGTTATGATCGTGGCAGATTCAGATCCCCCTTTCGTAGAATCATAGGATCATAGGAAGTTATTAGGCTATTGTCCCTGAGACCCTTACAAGCCTAGGCAATAATTTAGTCCATATTCCAACAAGTCACCACCCTATGCCCCTGTCCAGCAGGGGCACAGGTGGAATCCCAGGGGTGTATTTTCTTTTCCCCATCCAGTTATCCAGGTTGTGCATAAAAAGAGTTAATGAGGCACTCTGCTTGACATGGAGAGGGAGTCTATTGCACAAAAGGAGAAGTCTCTGGGACACAAATCTGTCCCGCCAACAAGTCCTATTGATGTCAAAGACCAGGTTGAGGTTACACATCCGGGTTAATAGACTGGACCTTGACTTGCGGATATGCAGCAGTCCCATCAGGGCAAGGTCTGAGATTGCTTTATATGCCATACAGAGGTCACCTCTGAGTAGTCTGTAGGAGACTGATTAGAGGAACAGGGCCTTTAGCCTATCTGTGTAGGGTAGATGTTTGAGGCCCTGGATTCTCCTGGTGAGGAACCTCTGTGGTCTCTCCAGTTGCTGAATGTACTTTGTGAGGTACATGCCAAAAGTGGTATTGCACTCAATAATGGGTCTTATAAGGGAAGAATACAGGGATGTTATGCCCACCTTGTCCCTGGGTGAGATACCCTTATTAATGAGGTGGGCCATGTAGAAAGCTTTTCGTACAATGGAAGCAATATGGTGATCAAAAGTCAGATTGTTATTAACCTGGGTGGCCAAGTCCCTTATGACTGATTGCGTACTTAGGACCTTATTATCAATGTGATAATTTCTGGGGATGTCACTCTCCTCAAAGGGGATGATGATGCATTTTTTGACACTTAGTTTGAAGCCATGTTTCTGGCACCTGTCATTTGTTTGGGTGAAACCCTCTTGGATGATGTCCCCATCACTTGGGGAATTGATGAAGGCACCCAGCTTGCAGTCATCTGCAAACTTGGTCAGACATATCCCACTGGATTTGGCCTGTACCTCAGAAAGGTATATCCCAAACAGCAGAGGCCCCAATACCAATCCCTTCTTGTTACAGGTCTAATGCTTGAGGTGGTTTCCCCTACTTTGACAAGGTGGGTTCTGTCAGTGAGCCAGTTTGCTATCCATCTGGTAACATATGGATTGATGCCTAGTTGAGAGAGTTTATATATTATACCTGAGTGGGAAAGAGTATTGATGGCTTTGGCCAGGTGAAGGTAGTTGGTGTGCACTGTCTTCCCCTCGTCCATGGCCTTGGTGACTATCTCAAAGAAGTTGACCATTTTTAACAGGCATGACCTTCACTTGATGAAACCAAACTGTGTGGGATTGAATGTTTGGAGGTCACCAATGTCCTTGTTAATTGAGGTCCATGATAATCAGCTCCATGGCCTTTCAGATCAGGCTAGGTAGGCTGATGGGTCAATAATTTCCTGGATATGTGGATGTTCCACCTTTGTCCAAAGAGATGACAGTGGCTGTCCTCCACTTAACTGGGATGAAGCTGGTACTCTCTTCTCTTACTCCAGCCTTTATTCTTTCCTTATGGACTTCATCCCTCCCTCTTCATGTGTCTTAGAGATCATGTAATGATGTAATCCACAAGCTGTCTCCCCTTCTTCTATCTTAACTGGCAGTACACTTTTTAATTCTTGGGAATATACACCCAGACACTTGTGTGTTGCATCCCCCTTTCCACACTGGCTCATGATTCTGCTAAAATAAAAATATCCGCCTTTTGCACTTGCAACTTACCCATTTTCTTACCCAGTCTCATTGCATTCTGAAGCTCAACCACCTTCTGACTTGCTTCTATTGGCTTCTGTGCTATGTTCGCATTTGTATTTTTACGTTCATTTTACTGACTGAACACCTATCCTCCTTGTTTTTACTGTTTCACTCAATCATAGATTCATAGATGGCTTCCTGATGAAATGTTGGCACTCAGCATTTTTAGTGCACACAAGCTGGAAAAAAGCAAAAACACAGGGGGAGAGAATCTCTAAAACCACTTTTCACCTTTAAACTTCTTTTTGTAGAGGGGCAATCTCCCCTGCACCCTCCATGTAGGTTGCAGTCTCCCCACAGCCACCAAACATATATAGATTTTATATATACATATATATATATATATATATATATATATATATATACATATATATATACTCGTGTGTGTGTGTGTGTGTGTGTTGTGTGTGTGTGTGCATATAAATATATATATATATATATATATATATATATATATATATATATATATATATGTGTGTGTGTGTGTGTGTGTGTGTATATATATATATATATATATATATATATATATATATATATATATATATGTGTGTGTGTGTGTGTGTATATATATATATATATATATATATATATATATATATATATATATACCAACTCCAAAATCACCATACTTTGGAGAAAAGGGAATATTCTGAGAAACTCACTCTAGCGGGTCCTGACATTTCACATGGTTACCTTCATTTCTATGTACTAGACTACTGATCTGTAAAGATCATTAGAAGCCTAACCTTGCATTGCCATGAAGTTTTTAGCCCTTACATTTTAAGAATGAATAACCCAGAGGTGAGCAAAATATTTATATGTTTCCCCTATCCATGAGGGACAAGGGTGCTAAACCAGAGGCAAATTAGCAGTTACCCATCCATTTATTCAGGTTACATTTGAAAAGTGTAAGAGAAGTATTTTGCCTTGTGTGGAGAGGAAGATGATGGAATTCCCTACCAAACAACCTAAGACTTATGACCACGATTAATCAATTCAAAAATTACCTCAAAGAATTCTTTAAGTCTCACTGGTTATGCCCATGTCCTAAACCAGACTAATCCCAAAGGTCTCATACCACCTCAGTCTCTTCCCTATGTCAGAGATTATTAACTTAACCTCTCGGCTTCACAACGTAACCATGTTTAAGATTATCTACATAATATCTGTGAATGTTATTTAATCAGTATGTAAAGCTCACTGTTTTCTTTTGTCTTTATGTTAATGCTGTTTCTGCTGCATGTAAATGTATTGTGTTCTTCCCGTTATGTTGGAGCTTTTCTCCCTGGGCCTCTACTGAAAAAGGACATGTATCCAGCTAGACTAGCCCGGTCAACAAATGTAAAATAAATAAATGATGGTAGTCTCTGTGATGCATATCTATCCCTCCAACATAGCCTATTAATGTTGCAAAACAAAATGAGATCTCTTGAGTTGCTGTTTATAATACCATTGCACTTGTGAATGGGCATTAGGTCTGATAGGATATGGTCTGCTTAGACTCTGTATATGAAGCAGAGACTGTCCCTCAATAGCCTATATGACACCACAGACAAAGATATAGCTTTGAGATGGTCTGCAAAGTTTTTATGATTTAGGCCATTGATTTTCTTAGTAAGAAAGCATTGTGGGCATTCAAGTTGTGTCAAATGTTCAGACAACTACATACCAAAGGGGGCATTATACTGAACAATCAGCTTGAAGAGTGTAGAATATAGTGGAATCATCACAACCTTGTACCCAGATGCCATATCTTAAGCTGTGCAATGAAAAAGGACATTCTTACAATAATGGATATGCTGCGAATAGGATTGCCACCTTTCATTGTGGCTAAAATTGGAGTAAGGCCACACCCCCTGCATCATCTGTATCTCTGCCCAACCCCTCTCCCGTCCATGACTCGCCTATTATCTGATGTCACTATGACATCAATTGATGGGGAATACCCACTTTTTCCATTACTGATGCTTACTTTTAGCCAATTTACTATGCTTTTTTATAAAAAAAGCATAGTAACTCAGCCAGTGTAACAAACTCTGGCAGTCTGTTTCCATTCAGAAACAGAATGCCGGAGTTTTTGCAGTGTTTTCCGGACTACTGGAAAATCGATTCGATTTCTGGATAGTCCGGAAAAAAAAACAGAGGTGGCAGCCCTAGTCAAAAAGTAGATGTGTGTATGACTGTGTGTGTGTGTGTGTGTGTGTGTGTGTGTGTGTGTGTGTGTGTGTGTGTGTGTGTTTGAGAGAGAGATCGGGAGAGCTTGAGCATGATCAGTAAATGCTGGTTGCTTGAGTTCCAGTTAAGCAAGAGTGTAATGTCATTATTCCTGTACATTTCAGAGTTTTTCAAATTACTTCCGGGAGTTGGGAGATGCTATAAAAATCCTGGAGACTCCTGGACAATATGGGAGAGGTAGCACCTCTAGGTGTGAATGAAGGACAGTTTGTTGTCTACATAGCTTCTCAGGTTATTAGTTAGTGGAAAGATTTTCAGATGTGTATCGCAAATATGTTAGTTACATGGGGCTTCTTGCTAACTGAAGGATACTGTTATACATTTCTTGGCATTTAGTGAACTGTTAGTCCATGGTTTTGACACCAGATATTGATTAGAGAAAGACCCTCTTGAAGTATCTTGTTGTCTTCTAGGAAGCTTATGATGACAAAAGGTTTACAGTCATCTGCAAACATAGTCAACTATAAACCTTTAACCGTAGCCTTCACCTCTGAGATGTAAATGTCAAAGTGGAGTTACTCAGGGATTGAACCTTAGGGTGCCATGCTAGTGGCAGGTCTTTTGGAGAAGGTACAGCAGCCTGTCTTAATTTTCTGGTTCTAAATGTGAGATCGTTTGCTATCCAGCATATTATATAGGGATTAACATTCATCTGGGATAATTTGTGATACATGAATGTGGGATGGTGTTCAATGCCTTTATGAGGTCAATATTTCAGTGTGTACTGATTAGCCCTCATCCATTTTTTCAGTAACTCAAAGAAGTTAACAAGGTCAAGTAGACATGATCTGCCCTTGATGAATCCAAACTGGCTTGAACCAAGAGTTTGTAGCGTACCTATGTCTTTATTTACTAATTACACAATGATCTTATCCATAGCTTTACAAATGAGACTGGTCAGTCTTATGAGTCTGTGATTTCCCATGTCTGTTGACACCCCACCTTTGTGCAAGAGGATGACCGCTGCCACCATCCATTTATCCAGCACAAAGCATGTTTGGAGGATAACACTGAATAGCCTCCGTAGAGGGTGTGACAGGTCTTGTTTTCAGGCTAGTCAGTAAATAGCCTTGTATGTTACCCAGCCTCAAAGAAGTAGCCATGTAGCTGAAAAATGTGATGTTCTTAAGGGGTCATTTGCATATATCCCATGGGCCTCCATTACAGGATGTTTAAGATATCACACAGTGAAAAGTCTATCTTGGCTGGGGTTTTCTTGCAGTTTTTTCTGTGTTGTTTATAGAATTAATTTTATATTTTGTTAAATTCCTCTATAATCCAGAAACAAGAAGAGAACCAGCCAGCCTCATATGAAAGCTCAGAGCAGGATGAGCAAAAATTTTCTTTATGCTGTTTCTCTAGCATGGATGTCTACTAAAATGTGCAAAATATTGCAAACATTAAAAAAAAAGAATTTCTTTGCCATGAACTGCACTTCCAGAATACGACTTGTAGTAAAATGAATGCCGCAGTTATACAGCTGATTTTGTACCTAGCAGTTTGTTGTTTATTTATCTGTACCAGTTCATAGGCATAGTTTGTTTGAACTGTGATCCTGTAAATGAATTTTGTTGAAAGTCCCAAGAAGCTAGCACTGAAAGAGTGCAATCTTTCTGAGCTTCCATCGTGACACAGAGTCAACAGAGAGCAGACTGTTTTACATAATCTATACATGCTGCCTGCAAACTTATGAGAGACATTTATCTATGTGGTTTTTGATGTGAAGACATCACCTTTTTCTTGTTAGCATAAAGGCCCAAGTAATGGTTTTAAAAGTGGACTGAAATGGGAACCTCCCATCTCAATAACATTGCTGTTTAGTTTTAGTAATGGCAAATGTTATTCTTCGTGCTTGCCAGTTGCTCTCTGTTTTGAATAAAATAATGAATTCTGCTACTGTATACCACTGCTGTTTTCCATCAGCTTGGTACAGAGTCAAAGTGCCTCACTAGACCATGATGATGTATTCTGTTGCTGTATACAACTGCTGTGTTTCCATTACATTTCCTACACCTGGTGTGAGTGGAGTTAGTTTTCCTATGATAAGTATTAACTTTTGAAATAAAAAGTAAATTTTTCTGGCTTTTATTCTTTATAAATAATAATTCTTTCATTGTCATGCTATCAACTGCCTTAGGTTTCCATAAGTATATATAATATATATATATATATATATATATATATATATATATATATATATATATAGACAGAGAGAGAGAGAGATAGGTGTATGTATATATATATATATATATATATATATATATATATATATATATATATATACACATACATCACTGTATCCTAACAGCAAATCCTAGGAAACTTTAAGACTGTAAGTATGCCTTTGTGCCTGCATTTGCTTCACCTACATGCATTAAGTGCTAGTATATAACATATTTTATGTCACAAAGCAGAAGGGACTGTAGTAACCGCAGATAAGAGTACCTGGACTGCTGTATGTTACTGAAGACAAGAGCTGTCACTTTTATTCTGTTTCACTCATATGGAATGTATTGTTCACATTATCTGAAGTTATTTACAGTACTTATAATGATATTTCTACTGGCAGAAGTACTGTCATATTGAAATATTATAATAACTTCTTTCCCGGAGGCTGTAATGAATGCAAGGTAGGCATATATGGCAGATGCTGAATGTTAATGAGGCCAATGGTTTAGTGCTGTTAGTCTAGGCAGTGAGGTAACTGCAAATGATATTTTGTCTTGGTTTGCCTTGAAGTAGGTTATCTCCAAATATATGCATAGACATGTATACAGACATACATGTGCATGCACAATACACATGCAATCAGGCAACACACTATTGATCATTTAGCTTCCCTTGCTTTATAACAGAAGTGGCAATTATTTATGAAGAGAGAAAATACATTATAAATAAATCAGTCATCCATCTTTTATCCCAGATTCTACATGCCCTTCTTAGTTATAGTTCTTCATATGTGCTACTACTTTACAACCATAACAGTACACGTTAATTTGTGTCTGTGAAGCCGATGTGGATTTATTCCAGGAAGAAGGAAACACATGACTTGTCTTGAACAACAGAGATATCTGCAGACATGACTTTAGCCATTTTGTTCTATTTTACAACTGCTTCAACCACAATACAGTCCGACTGACTGATCCCACAAATCCTCTATCTAAATTACTTTTAGTGATCATGTGACATTGCCTGCAGTCAGCAATTATGCAGAGCCTGATGTTGTCCTTGAAATGTTCTCTACTAAGAGAAAAAAATCTAGTTTACATTTTATAAATGTTCTATTCCATGCAGGGCTTGGTCTACAAAGTTGTTAGCTACAGTAGCAAAAACAATGTATGTCTTTTTCTGTGGGAATTTAGTGACATCTGGGTCACACACTACGCTGACTTCCTATGACATAGTTGGAGAGACATTAATACACAACAAAAATATACTAATTGCAGTTAAAACTAATAAAGTACTATAATAACACTATCATTACAACTAAAATATACTAAATGCACTTAAAACTAATAAAATGTTATAATAAGATTATCATTTTTGTTGTGAAAGAGGATTAAAGTGACTGATTCCTTTGGACTTAGAACAAATAATAAACAGAAATATGTCAATACACTATCTAAATGTTTTTTTATTCCTGCAGCTATTAGATGTGATGTAAATTATGGGCCAAATCATGAGAATACACACCATTTTTAGGCTGTTATGCTCAAGTTAAATTTTCAGATTTAGTTGTCTCATTTCTGCAGAAAACAGATCTCTTTAAGTCTGCAGGGATAGACTCAGAACTTGTAACTAATGTTTGCAAATTCAGTTGCTGTTTCTCAAGATATCATTCTTGGAGGCAGCCCCATGCAGTAAATTATGTCTCTAGGCTCACAGAAAACTAAAATTAGATCACTGCATATGTTAAATATACAAGACTGAAGACTAAAGAGAAACTGGCTTCCTGATTTAAATGTTCAGAATTCTGATTTGTAAAACTGTTATGGTACTAAATATTTTGCTATTATTACCCACAATAAGCATGTATGGCATTACAGTAAAATGTCTAATGTTATTGATTATTGTATTTACTCCTGAGAATACATTTTCCTACCACCTAAAGCAATGTGCGAATCAGCGAATAAAAGGTTACATTATAGGACTCTGATTCATTATGTTATCTGATGCCAAGTTCCACATTGAAAATGTGTCTTATTTTTTGACCCAGCCTTACATGGAATATAACATTTATAATGAGATACGTGCTCATATGGTAGAAAGAGTGTCGAATTCTGCATAACGTGGTGTTTCAATTTGACACTACTTCTACTGGTAGAAATGCCATTATCAATTGCCCATCTTTATTTACAGTGTTGTACAGGAGTGTCTAATTAAAGGGAGATTTCCCCCCAAAGGCTTTAAAAGCAGCACTGTCAGCTTTAATACACTTTGTATTGCTTTGTTTAATTCTGGGCTGTTCTTAAGCATGTGTCTCACACTATTTTTGAAGTTTTGCACTTCATTCAGTATATCAAATGCTGTGAATGAATTCAGTGATACAGTTTTATAACTGCAGAGGGTTAAGCATAATGGACATTGTTTTCATTATTCAAAGTTATGACAACATAATAAAGAGTTATGCTTCTTGTCTGTGCTATTGGTGTGCATTAACAGAGAAGGCACTTTAAACTCAAAATTTCTAATATAAAACACATTTCATATTGATAGCAATATTGCACAAGCATTAATTAAGAAGGCTCAGTGTCTGTTAAGTAATATGATTACTGCAGAAATATGTTGCTATTCAGTTTTAATTAAATACGCTGCCCCTGGTGGCAAAACCATCATATGAAAGTCCAAATCACAAAAATAATAATATATTCAGCTTTATTAAAGTACCAAGCAACATGCTGAAAGTAGAAACCCATCCAAGGTAGATACAACTACTCCTTGCCTTTGCTGACACATCCATTTGAAATCTCTCTGGCTGACTGTGATGGCCCTGACATTTTTGTCACCTCCTCTCAACTTCAAGAGCAAGAGACATCACAAAGCCACACACAGAAGTGGAAGACAACACAACAAGAAGGACAATGTCATTTTCTAACTTCAGTCTTTAGTGATTTGTCACTAATTTGCAAAAAACACAATTTTATGAAAAAAAAAAAAAAAAAATGTGATGCAAAATATGGACACTTTAATATTAGTACTGCTACCTTGAGCAGCTGACAAAAATAAAAGAATCTACATACATTTCAAGTAAATCTATAACTTTGATTATTTACAGTTATTAAACTTTATATTAGGTACTGCTACATTACAGAGCTGACAAAATAAAAATCTACATGCATTTCTGCAATCTATATAACTGATTATTATTACAGTTATTTTAATTACCTCCGGAAGAGCAACATTTTGAGCCAAAAATTGGGGACAGTTGAGGTTTTGGCTGCCTAATATTATAAAGCATTTATTTGCATGTACCTCTCAACCTGTTAATGCAATATATTGGGGCACATATAAAAACAGTACTAAAAAATGCTCTTGTATAAATTGAGACACTTCTGGCAAATCATTTAGGATTAAAAAAACTACAAATTTTAACAACAACAAAAAAAAAAATAAAAAATCTCTATTCATTCTTTTGAATCTTGGGACAGTTGGGAGTATAGTTCATGCATATGAAACATACATGTGCTCTTTGATACACCTTCCTCATTGTACTAAAATTATATTCCTTGTACAATACAGTACACTTACACTTGTTAGTTTTAAATTTTTTTTTTTTTTTGAACATTTTCCAGTAAGAAACAAAACCAGTCCACCATTATTAGTAAATATACACAATTCTACAGTCACCATTTATAGTAAATATACACAATTCCACAGTCCCACCATTATAGTAAATATGCACAATTCTACAGGGGTAAACCAATGGCAGGGCATCAGAGCAAATCCACACAAACACAGGCAGGAGATGCAGACCAAACAGAAGCCACCCCAACCAAGACCAAACCAGAAACTATAAATTATGCAGGGAATTAACATTCAGAGAAACCTGAAGTCTGAAAATCATGCCTGTCAATTTTTTTTTACGACAGAAGAACAAAAACAATTTTCAGAGATGCAACTGCAGACACGTTGTTGTAAAATGGCAGGGGGGCCAGAGCAACACACAAATACAAAAACCTATAGCTGTGAGGCAACAACCACCACACTGCACCCAAAAAATCTGCAAGAAAAACATTCAGAGACCTGAAGTCTGAAATTCAAATGCCTGTCAACATTCAGAAACCTGAAGTCTGAAATTCAAATGCCTGTCAAATTTACTGCGGACAGAAAAATTCAAATGCCTATCAATTTTATTTAACATTTTTTTAATCAGGACAGTCTGACTTAAACAAATAAAAAAAAATGCAGACAGGAGGCCCAGGAAGAAATAATGCAGACATGTCTTTGTAACATGGGAAGGAGCACAAACCCACACAACAACAGGGGAGAAGATACAGACTACTACACCATCAAATATCAAGCATTACAACATTTACAAACCACAGATTATTATGAGGAACAGATCATCATCAAATATGGTAAAAAGCGAGATCCACATGCTCCTTCCGGCCGCCCCGATTCCGGCAGCCCTACGCCCTGTTGCTATTGCAGGATTAAAACTAAACTGAAAATGGACATTTACTCTTCCTGGCTTATGTTTCCTAAGAAAAGGAAATTAAGTTTTTCAGGACTGATCATTTCAGTTCATAGAATCTGTACTTATCCACTTCATGTTTTAGACAAACTATGTACTCCAGACTTTGCAGTCTGTGTGCTATTATTATTATTATTGTTATTATTATTATTATTACTATTATTATTTTGACCTTCTGGTGTTACTAGCAGCAAGTCATATATTTATTTCTGTAGCTTGGATAACTACATTATGTAATGATAGGGATTAATGCTAAAGTGATTTTACCATACTGTATTCATTACCATTTCATAAGGTTAAGTGAATGTGAAACATTAATGAAATATTAGTGGAAAGGTGTTTATATTTCATTTGATAAAATATATTGTTTTACTCATCTAAGGAAAGCATTGTGTGTGGATCACAGAACACAACATAACTCAGAACTACAATACAAAAACTAAAAATATATAGATAATTTGAAATGTAATCCTATCAGCCTGAATTACAGTTGCTCTTAAACCTCTGAACCATGAGCATAAAAAAAATTGGGATTCACAAAATTCCACACCCACTCATTCCGTGCTGTAAGATGAAGAGTAAAACAGTTCATGAGTGCCCAACAGAGTATTCAGTGTCTTAAAAAGGAAATAGTAGAGGGTGCACTGGAGAAAGAGTGGGTTGTTTTAACTCCTTCACTCCAATGGAGCTCAGGATGTTTGCACTGTAACTTACAATGGGCGGAGCCTAAGCCTTTTGACTGAACCAAATTATGTCCTCACATTTCAAACAAATGTTCATATCTCTGAAACCATAGGCATTATGAAAGAAGTGTAAATGGCAAACTGTTCAGCACAAACTATTTTTGTAGCGGTAGTATTCTTTAGGTTCTAGGTGTTAAACTGAATTGTATAAGTCACAGTAAATACAGTAACTATTACATTTAACTTACAATATCTGAGCAACCACTCAAGTTGCACACATATTCTCAATAACATTGTATTCAGCTAGCCGAGAGATTTCATATGAGGCTAAGGTGTTTTGTCTGTGTTACTTGGTTGTGACATTTAGAAAAATGTGAAAATTATATCTATATAAATTAATATCATAAAAACTGTTAATATCTCTTTACTTGCACTAGACAGATGTCAGATATTAATGCAGTTGAGTTTGCCATTGTGTAAGCTTTAAGAAGAAAATTTTTAAAACCTTGTACATAGCTTTGTTTTGGAATTATTGATGCAAATATGAACAAGCAATATCTGATGCAGAAAGGCATCAGAAGGAATTAACTGTAGATGCACATCTGTAATGAGTTAATGCTTTCACTGATAAAATAATCAGTGGATTGCCAGGGACTCATTTGGAGACTGTACAAGATCAATACCGAGGCAGATGTTCATAGCCGATGATACCATGTTTGTAAATACAGCCACCTAAAGGAAAGAGAAAGAAAGTGAGGGCATGAGAGAGATTAGTTCAGCCCACTGCAGAACAACAGCCACCAGTGCTAAACATCAAACACAGGTGGAACAATTAGGACCTTATTTCTTCTTGATTTGAACAGACCATCTTTATAAAACATCCACTTGAAAGCAGCCTTTGCTGTGTTTCGTAGCTGCATTATTTTGTAAGCAGCAAGATATACAAGGAGAAAGGCATATAGAGTCAGGGTGTGTGAGGTATAGGCCTATGGCTTTTTTAGAAGTTTTGCAACATAAATGTTTATAGGTTCATAATAAGCTAACTGCCCTTGTGGACCATTTTAAGCCTAGCTTATTTCCCCATGTGAGAAACAAACCCTGCACCTTCTGTATGTAAGGTAAACACCTTAACCATTATGCCAATGTGCTCATTTGCGGCTCTTAGCTTACAATTTGGCTTTGATACAGGACCCCTTTCCACAAACCTACATATTTGTAGTGGAAAACAATCTCCTGAGTTAGTTTTCAAGAGAATCACACAGTCTTACTTTTAATAACAAAGACAGCAAATGGAAGGTAATGAGACAGGAGCAGGAGGGAAGAGAACTGAAACTTTCTTGTCATAGGATAATAGGAGTTACAAGACAAGAAGTCATGGACCATTATTTGCACCTAACTAATACCACCCTTATGATGTTCCTATTCCTTCTAGAAGGGCATAATAGGTTAGGCCAGGAACAAATTTGTGGATGACCTTCCACTTATCAAGATTAATCTTGAAGGATGCAAGGGTGCCACTCTTTTTTCAGAGATGGGATAAATGCTGTACAACAAATCTGTTGTTCCAGCATATTTTGATTAAATGTTGGTGGAGATTCAAATGTATTTAATATTTGTTTTACCAAGAAAGTCCAGCTGGGACAGAGCTCATTTTTTGCAGAGGCCCAGGGAGAACTATTCCAGATGCAGTTCTTTGAAATGTGGGAGAAAATCAGAGCAGCCAGAGAAAACCCACATGAATGCAAATAAAACATGCAGACTCTACACAGAAGACACCCCTGTGGAGAATCAAACTGAAGAATCTCTTATTGTGAGGTGACAGCACTAACCACTGCACCACTCTTAGCTCTTGTATTTGTGCTGCTGTTTACAACAAGAAATCAATGAACAACCAGTTGACAAATGTATACTACTGTACGACACAGACAAAGGCAATAGCAATAAAGAAGATGACAGCAGTTACACGAAGTATAGCTCCAAACCACATAAACTATATGACCAAAGATCTTTAATATTTGGTAAGCGCTTTCACCACTGTCTGTAGCTTCATCAGACCATATACAAATGTAAATACATATAAAACCATTTTTAAAACTCTTTATACAACCCATTAACTTCAAATAAACTCCAAAACCAATCAGGTTGTAGCAAAAATACCCACAAGCTAATCATGTCACTACCTTCATGTGATACATTCCTAAATTCTAAAAACAATCTATATATCACTATACATTAATACATATAAAAAATAATAAAAATATAGAACATATCCTAAGTTAATAACATTCTGGATAGTTCATATATCATTTAAAATAAACATGCCATGGACAGTGGTGAAAGCGCTTACCGAATATTAAAGATCTTTGGTCATATAGTTTATGTGGTTTGGAGCTATACTTCGTGTAACTGCTGTCATCTTCTTTATGTGCTGCTGTTTATTTTATGGAAATGTAAGAGATCAAGGAGATTTAGGTCCTTACTGGAATGGAATACAAGGCATAGCTGTCCACATAAGAGTCAGTAAGAGACTGAGTATAGAGATTGGATGTCAAGACCTCTTTATTAGCCAAGGGTCTTTAAAGCACTAATCTACCTAGTTAGGAACTGCTGGGACCTTTCTTGCTGTGGGATATGATGCTAAATGGGGGGGGGGGGGTCCTAGCACTATTCCCTGTGGTATACTGTTTGTTATTTTCCTGCTATCTGAAGAAGCACCTACTACATTAATTACATGGGTTGTATCTCTTAAATAGTTTGCTATCTGCCTTACCATATACAGGTCTGCATTTATGATTTTTAGCTTATTTACAGTACCAGTATGGAGGATGGATCAAATGCCTTGGCTAGATAAATATAGGCTGTGTGGATTGAATAATCATGTTTCATAGCCTCTGTATTCTTCACAAAGAAATATATTAAATTAAAGAGACATGGAATGCCTTTAGACAAAACCAAACTGATGAGGGTCTAAGAATATGAGATATTTTATATCAGAACTTATAAAGTCAGGTATGATGCATTCCATAGTACTGCAGGTTAGACTAGTTAATAGTTTTCATGGTCTATGGCCAGAACTCTTAGGGGTTCAATTACCACTGATGCAATACTATTTATTAGGCATCCAGATAGGTTGCCTGGATGCTTGGAAGTGGTATTTTTGTTTTATGAGAGCAAAATTAGAACATGTTCCTTTACAATATCAGGGGTATCAGGATTTCAGGGATTTGTGGAATTCTGGCGACAGTTTCTGGGGTAAGATTTGCACTAAACATATTTGTGAGTGGATTCACTACATAACACTGAAACTTCAAAATACTGAAAATGACAAAACTTCATAATACTGAAGACCAAAATACTGAAAGCTCAACATACTGAATACTCAAAATACTGAAACTCAAAATACTGAAAACACATATTATGCGTAAACTCACCTTAAACAACATAAATCATAACAATTTCTACCAAATATATGCAGGGGGCAAGCCCCTGCACTCCCCTGCTAATTATATATATCTACCACATGATTGCACTTAACTTCACTATGTGCAATCATGGAGTTGATATATTTAATTAGCAGGGGTGTGGCAGCCCCACATGGGGGGTGCAGGGAGGCTTGCCCCCCTGCATATATTTGGTAGAAATTGTTATGATTTATGTTGTTTAAGCTGAGTTTACGCATAATATGTGTTTTCAGTATTTTGAGTTTCAGTATTTTGAGTATTCAGTATTTTGAGCTTTCAGTATTTTAGTTTCAGTATTTTGAGTTTCAGTATTTTGATATTTCAATGTTATGAAGTGAATCCCTGCGAGTACATTGGCTATGTGATTTGGTTATAGTTGAGGATGAAATTTTGTTTACGTTTCTTGTAAAGTTATTTATGCTGTTGGACCACCAGGCTGGTTTGTTTATAAATCTCCCAGAATATTTGATTCTAGTAGTGACTGTCAGATCTAAGCATTTTTCCTGGTAGAATATAGCTTAATTGCATAAGCAGCAGTTGAGGTTGCATTGATGCTGCTGATATTACATATACATTTTGTGAGCTTATCATAGAGTTTGAAAAGGTTTGTTCTTTTGAAGTCCTTAAATTCATATTTTCTTTGGAGAGAGGGGGTGAGACTTTAAAGAAAAAGGTCACTAGTTTGTAGGGATGAATATATTATAAGGTGGTGCAACAAGGGCTTAAACTGGTAAACACAAGGTCTAAAGTGTTTCACTTCCTATTAAGCTGGCTACTTTTTGATGAAATTATCATTTATTTCATATTTATATATTATGCATATATCATATTTATATAATTTATTAAGACCAGGAATCTTTGGGTGTACCAAACGTTTGATGTATAGATGTACCAGTTTATCAATGGATATGGATAGGGGATTGAAATTGCCCATCAAAAAACTATTATTTTTTTATAAAGGGTATTTCAGAGAGCATCTTCAGGAATCTCTCATGGTCACCTGGAGACATGGAGTATATCCTATAGCAGGCAATCCATTTTAAGTTGTTTTGTGTAAGGTAGGTTGGAGGTCAGAGAGTTTGGTTTATGGTTCTCTGGGAATCTGTGAAAAACAGTGTACATCCCAATGAATTAAGAACATCCATGTAAAAAAGAATAAATTCTGAGAATCTGCCTAAATCTTGTAAGGTGATAGAAAAATATGAAAACATACCCTCAGGTCTAAATTCATGGTAAGTTCCACACCCAATTAAGGACAGAGTGCAGTCTTTTCAATGAATGATGGGTGTATTTAAATTACAGGAGAGCCTCATAATCAGGCAAATTCTAATTAAGACATCTGGCATTCAGAAGACCAACCATATTATAGTTAAAAAGACAAAAGTAATGCCTATTGATTGTGTCTGACGCATTCAGTGCTATTTCTTTGGATGATGTGGATGTTCTAGAAACTTAAAGCTCTGACTCTGGGATGTCTGTTATACAAAGAAGACATACAGAAAAATGCAGACATATGAAAAGATGCTTATCATAAGTTGAACGCAAAAAAAAAAACATACCATAACAAATGTAATCACAACACTACTTACTTGGACCAAAGGCAATGCTGTCTTTGAAATGCAGACCAGAGATTCATAATAAATCAGACTGGGTAGGAAAACAGTAAACACAATCCACATAGATACAAAGAGAATAGTCACATGCCAACAAACATAACCAAACTAAGCAAACACATAGAATGGGTGGGATCCCTACATATTATAGCTATTTAAAGTAAGAAGTGGATAAACTATCCTGGCAGATCGATTTAGTGCCAACTTCACCCTACTCTCACCCCCTAAAGGGCCCATCTCAATACCAAAAGACTGCCAAATTCCGGTAATCATGGCCACACAGGTAGAAACCGCACTCTCCAAAGCTAAGAATACAGCATCCATGGGACCAGATAACATCCCAGGCTGTGTACTACATGAACTACAAAATGAACTGGCACCTCACCTAAGTGTGATGTTTAATCATAGCCTCACCTCAGGCTTCATGCCCACTGAGTGGCACACAGCTACAGTTATCCCACTCCACAAGGGAGGATCCACCGTGGATCCCGGGAACTACCGTCCCATCAGTCTGACAAGCCTGATTTGCAAGGGCATGGAATGCATTAACATGGAACTTATAAACAAAGACATTGGCAACCTTCAAACACTAGACCCCACCCAGTTTGGGTTTATGAAGGGCCGATCTTGTCTCCTGAATCTGATTGACTTCTTTGAATCAGTCTCCAGAGCTGTGGACAAGGGTAAGGCAGTCCACACAGCCTATCTGGACCTCACCAAGGCCTTTGACATCATCCCCCACTCTGGAATCATAGATAAACTTACTAAGCTGGGCATAAATCCATACATCACTCAATGGGTTGCTAACTGGCTTACTGACAGAACCCAGACAGTAAAAGTAGCTGACTCCAAATCCAGCTCCAGACAAGTAACAAGTGGAGTACCTCAGGGTTCAGTCCTGGGATCACTCTTGTTTGGCATCTACTTCTCTGAAGTACAGGCCAACACTAAGGGACTCTGGCTAACAAAGTTTGCAGATGACTGCAAACTGGGAGCCATTATTGAATCCTCAAATGATGTAGGATATTCTACAAAAGGGCCTTACAGAAACAGATGCCTGGTGCCAGAGCCATGGGCTGAAGCTTAACGCCAAGAAATGTATAGTTACCCTTTTGGAAAAAAACATGTACCCATGAATTACCACATAGGTGGAAGGACACTAAACATCGAAAGTGTGATGAGAGACTTAGGGACACAGGTGGACAGTGGTCTCACTTTCGATAACCACATTGCCACAACAGTCAGGAAATCCTTCTATGTGGCACACCTCATCACCAAGGGCTTTTCAAACAGAAAAAAGGAGGTCATTGTCCCACTGTACTCATCCCTCATTAGACTCATTATAGAGTATAATGCCCCATTTGGTATGTACCTCACAAGACATCTGCAACAGCTTGAAAGGCCACAGAAATACCTCACTAAAAGAATCACAGGCCTAAAGCAGATGCCATATACTGACCGTCTAAAAAAACTCCAGCTATACTCTGTGGCATATTGTCTACTCAGTGGCGATCTCTGCTTAACATACAAGGCCATGTCAAACCCTGAGCTGTTGGACATGCTCCACTTGAAGAAATCCCAATCCCTCAGAGCCACACGCTCCAGGGATCTAAACCTTGACATCAAAATGAACAAAACATACTGGAGGGATAGGTTCCTGACCCAGAGACTCCCCATACTCTGGAATAGACTGCCCATACATATCAAGCAGAGCACCTCTTTGGCCCTCTTCAAAAGAAACCTTGATGATTGGATGGGAGATAGGAAATTCACCCCGGAGATCATGTCAGTTGCCCTGCTAGACAAGGGCCTGGAGAAGTAAATATCGTGGGAATAAATATCCAGGGAATTGTTATGGCTAGGCTTGCATAGGCCCTAGGGCCGATAGCCTAGTACCAACCTATGAACCTATGAACCTATAAACAGCATACGAAGACAATGTTGCTTACAAATCCTGTTAAGTACTTATCAGGGCTTATCGTTTAGCTTTAGGGCCATGGTTAGTTAGTAAACTGGGGCAATCCAGTAAGATAAACAGTGTCAGGGCACTTAGGAACATCTTGGGCAATTAACATTATTCAAAGATCCTAGCAATGATTATTAAATATGGCATCCAAAAATTTATATTTTCAGTAAATTTAAAGATAAACTATACACATAGGACATTTAAGTCATTAGCATTCAGCGGGTTTCTTCAATACATCCAGGGCTGGAATAACAGAGGAGTTGATGGAGATGCAATTCCAGACCCTAGGTTCTGAATAGGCCTTGCTACTTTGTAAGAAAAAAGACATTTCAGTCACTTGCAGCATATCAACCCCACCTTCTTGCATTGTTTCCATATCCACCATAACCTGTTATTTTCTCCATTAACCTACTTTGCACAAGCCGTGTTTTTCTTACAATAATTTATTGGGCATTCTGTTGCCTTTTGTATACTGACGGCAGTACCCTTGAACATTGATCATATGTTATTTGCAAAATAATTATCTTTTGCAAAAATGATTGCTTTTTTAATTTTTTTTTTTTTTTTTTTTTTTTTTAATAACTGGGTATGCAAACTGGAGAGAGGTGTCCATTTACAGGTTAGTCCAGGAGCAATGTCTGGTTAAGTGTGGTACTCATATTCGCACATTTTACAAGCAGACATTTAGGGGTGGGGGAACAAGACTACAGGATAAAGATAATTAAAACTGTGTAACCTTAACCCTCTGAGTTAAATTGCCAGCTGAACCTACATGCTTTGTTTTATTTAATTCTTACTGCACTGCAGCAGGCTGCAGATAGTGATTCAAAACCATGCCTCTTTCTCCAAAGTACCACTGTACAAAAGGGTCTTACAAAACAAGAAAAAACTCTACATGTCCAGATTTTAAATGCTGTTGATCTTATTTTGAGTGAAGACAGAATGGCTGCATGGTCCTAGTGAAAAGCCAAGACCAATAAGCAACTGTAAGAGAATGTTAATGTTGGACATCACTTTCGTTCCTGCTGATGGCCATTCATCTAGGCATCAACTCATTTTTTTAACTTTTGTAAAGCACAGCTGTATAGAAATTAAATTTAGGCACCAACTGTTAATTAAAGCTAATGTAAGTATACAAAAACCAAAACGGTGTACAAGGCAGGCAACAAAACACTCATAGATAAAAAACACCTTCCTGCCAGTCAGACCAATGGTGTATTAACGAATGAACTTGTAAAACTTATATATTCCAAAATTCTGTTTAAAACTTTTATATTCCAAAATTCTGATTAAAGCTGTTTATATATATGTTTTATAAGCTGTTTATATACATGTTTTATACATGTTTTTACGCTATTTATATATATGTTTTATACATGTTTTTAAATACTAATGTAAGTTTTTATATATAGTACGTATAGGGTTGTTTAAATAATTTATTATTTGTATTTGAATGCTTTTCTTCTATTGGTGGTTGTAATGCATTTAAATGGCATTTTTTTAAATTGATTTATTGGTTCTGAAGAAGTCCAGCGTATGCTGGATGAAAGTGCTTGACTATTACTGGAATAAACAGAATTTTGGAATATATAAGTTTTACAAGTTCGTTCACTATTGCACCATTGGTCTGACTGGCAGGAAGGTGTTTTTTATCTACTAATGTAAGTATAGTTAATATGCTTTGACAGCACCAGCAAATTTATTGTAGATATGATACATGGTGAGGCAACAACTACATTTGTTTGTTAAAGCTTTACTAAAACTAAAATATATAAGGTCTTAGTTTTATATATATATATATATATATATATATATATATAGATATATATATGTGTGTGTGTGTGTGTGTGTGTGTGTGTGTGTGTGGGTGGGTGGTGTGGGCCTGCCTTTTCAGAGGTTATTAAGCACTGTTGCAATATGTGTAATTGTCCACCCCAACAAGCTGTTTAAATGCATTGTGATATGCAACTGAGACACTAACTGCCTGCAATGCTCTACTGTTGTATGAAATGGATTCCATAGTCAGTGTCAATGATATAAGACTTTAGATTTAAGTTGTGTGTAGTGAAATACACCTACTGCTCATTAGGTGAGATAGACTATAAACGCATTCATGCAGACACATAAATATAGGGCCGGATTCACGAAACCTCCGTGTAAGACTTAATATGTATTACTCAGAGGCTGCAGTTGAATGGTATGACGTCAACATTCCATGCATATTCATGAGGACATGCTGAATTATACCCTAGTTTAACACGGTCCGTGTAGGAAAGTAGGGGGCGTGTCCGATTGCTGAGTACTGCAAAGGGACACCCCCCCAGAAGAGTCAGAGTCCTGAAAGTAAACACCCATGAGCGAGTCCGCTGAAATGTCAAGAAGCACAACACCACACATCCCCACAGACTAAACCCTACTGAAAATGTGTAAAATGTAAAAATAGCAGTTTCATTTTTTTTTATAATTTCCAAAATGTTTGCCCGCATTTGCACCCGTTTGCGCAGGTATGCCCTTCGCTCAGCCACAGTTAGCAGACATTGAAAAGTATATAAGATCTACATATGCAAATTAACCCAAGTAGCAATAGCGTAGGGGTAGAGACGTCGGCCAAAGAGGAGGTAGTCACGGTTTGAGTCCCCACAACATCATTTTCCATTTTTATTTAAATAAGTGTGAAATAATCCCCTGATATATATATATATATATATATATATATATATATATATATATATATATATATATAACTATAATTTAAGTAAAATGTAATGAAATGGCCCATGTATTTGTGAACAAAACTGACATAATATATAAAAAAAGGATCAGAATTGCCCATAGCTTAGCAACGCTTTAACAAACTGAATAGGAGTGCCCGTAGGTGAGCAGCGTTTTAACAAGCTGAATATGAGTGCCCGTAGGTGAGCAGTGCTTTAACAAGCTTAATATGAGTGCCTGTAGGTGAGCAGCACTTTAACAAGCTTAATATGAGTGCCCGTAGGTGAGCAGCACTTTAACAAGCTTAATATGAGTGTCCGTAGGTGAGCAGCACTTTAACAAGCTTAATATGAGTGCCCATAGCTGAGCACCGCTTCACCCAGCTCAATATGAGTGCTTATAGGTAAATAACGCATTACCCAGCGTAAGCCATTTGCGCGGAGCTGTGCAGCGCGCCAACCAGCTCACCATTGGGCAACATTGGGTAAGCTGTAGCAAAGTCGCCTTTACACAGACACACCTCCTAGCCTGACTAGACAGTAGTAAAATAAAAAAGGAATGACAAGGGTTAAAGCCAGGATACTGTGCACCATAGTCAAAGTATTGAACCACTAAGCCATGACAGTTGTACTTAGAAATACAGTATTAGCATACATATAGGAATTAATGAAAATAGAACCATGACAAAGCAGGTTTGCTGTAAGCTGATAAATATCCAAAATGGCCAATCACAGATAAGTGCGGGAAAACCGGCATATATAAGCCCCATAGGCGGGAATACACACCATAACTGATTGTGGTACCCATTTGCAGTCAGGGTGGCAGGTGCAGGACAGGGAAATCACTTTAGAGCACAAAGGTGGGGTGTTGAGGAGTCAAAATATATGGTTTGGCTCATAGTCCATGATCATGACTCCAAACTCATGCAGGGCCAGATTCAATGGGGAGTGTACAAGGCAGAGGCATGGAACCAGTTGGCACATGATCTCACCAGTGCCACAGGCATTCCGAGGACTGGTGAACAGGTCCGTCACCACCATGCAGACCTGAAGTGATGAAAGGAGAACCAACTGAATCGATGGATCCAGGAGGCCCGCCAAATGCCCAATGCCCCACTACTGAGTAAGTATCCATGTAATTAAGTATGTAAGAAATGCTATCCTAGCCTATAGTATGGATAGGTATGTTACAATATTCCTTCATTTATATTACAGCTGCAGGTGTTCGTTCCACGAATTGGCAAGCCTATGCTGATAGGCTGGCGAGGTTGTGCCACCAGGCAGGTTAGTAATTATTCTGCTGGTATTGTTATAGAATATAAGTGGGACAGCTTGTAAAAGAGTTCAGTGTTGTAATCCAGTAGTAAAGGTAAAATAAGCCAAGAATAAAGATTCTGCTAGTATTGTAAGATTAGATAAGTGATACAGCCTGGAAAAGAGTATTGCAATCCATTAATAAAGATTAAGCAAGTCTCAAATAGTTTCCACCTGTATTGTAATATCAGATAACTGCTTCAGCCTAAAAATGAGTGTTGTAATCAATCAACAAAGGACAGACAAGTGTCGAATACATCCTTGTAAATTCTGCCATAAGAAATAAGTGAGTCAGCTGGAAAGGATTGTTGTAACCCAGTAATAAATGTTAATAAAGCATAGAATTTAGTACCATCCTGAAATGTAAATATAATATAAGTGAAAGAGTGTGAGAAAGAGTTTGAAGCTACCAAGAAAGCTGTAATAAGTCTGGAATAAAGGTATACTGCATTCACTACATAATGAAATGAATGAGACAGCCACAACCAAAGAGTGAAATGTCTTTAATAAAGTACAGAACATGGACTGTGTCCGTCCCACAATTTGGATATGTTGCTGTACCCTTGCATTATGGTGATAGTATGGTTGTATGAAATGCTGAACATCCACAGTTGGCTAGACCCATATAAATCAAATGTAGCAGGATGCTTTACCTGAACACATCCAGATATGAACATATATGAATGCAAATGGAATGTATATTAATGTAGCACTAACATCCCCATCAGCAACATTCCTAAGGTTACATACAGGAAACTGTACTAATACATGTAGGGGATATATATCTGCATCTACTAGGAATGTACAGTATATGTATAGGTAGTTTAAGTAGTTAATGTAATATTTCTCCACCCTACCCTATTTTCACAAATTATGCCATTCCACACTAAACTGGGTATGTGTATTCACAATTAATTCCCATGGACATTTGTCCTGTTGGTTTATACATATCTGCATGTACGTTGATGCATGTGCCCTGTTCACATATCCAAACCTGATGGCCTATTGCCATCAATCAACCCTGCATGCTGTTGGAATGTCCACTGTTGTTCTAAATATGCATGTGTTATGCTTGCTGCTCAATGTTCGGAATTCATGTGTGTTTGGTTAATGGGAATACTGATGCATGCTGTTACAACTAATTTTGAATGGTGTTGTTTGTTACTAACCCAAAATACCATAAAATACTGCTAAAAATAGGACAACAGGGAAGGCGGGTTCCAGCGGACCCACCTCTCTCACCTCAGCTGGCGAGTGCACCTGGCACCAATGCCCAGGCCGGGACCTCCTCCTCCAGTGGCCCTGTGCCACCTTCGGGTGGAAGCACTGCAGGGGACGGGGCTCATCCCCCCTCTGCAAGCGTGGCCGGAGGAGAGCCTCCACTCACCCTCCATAGGGTCTGGTCTGTGGTGCGTAGTGAGATCAGGCGTTCCATGACTGATCCCCTATGCCAGCTTGAGGCGAGAGTGGTGCAACTCATGGGTGTGCCTGCCCATCCTATCCAGCCCCCAGCACAGCCCCAAACTAGGCTGTGAAGGGGCAGTGGTAACTGCCCATGGGTGGGGATCTCAGTTCCTCTGTTGCCATCTGTGGGCTAATGGGCTTGCAATATCCAAACATCCGTCCCTGTCAATTGTGTTTACCCCCACGTGTCATACTTCGCCCCTGTATGCATCTTGTTTGTCTTGTCTGTTAACCTCCCCAACCTACCTCCCCAAATATACCTACATCCTGTACCTCACATTCCACTCTCACCTGAAAAAAAATAAAAAAGGGCACTCTGTTCCCACAAAAAAATTATGCCCCATACATAGCTGCCCATTTCACATACATGTCTGCTGGAGATGTAAACTGATAATTACAATTGGCTGTACAACATATTTTGTTGTCCTCACCCCTCTCTCAGGGGTGGAAGGTGTCAAATCTCACTCTAAATTTCTAACATATGCACAGCTGTAAAGAACTGGGCAGCTATGGGCCTTCCCTACATCCTTCCTGCACATCCTGAGCTTATTTTCCTACTGTCCTACCCTCTTTGTGCCCCCTTTTTCACCACTTTCCTATTTCCCCATTTTCTTTTCTTTAAAAGAAAATAGCGCTGGTGTTAGCGAGAGTAAGCACTTTTAAGCAGTGGTCAGCGGGTGTGCGCTTGTGTGCGCTTAGCTAAGCGTAGCTAAGCATCACGCAAACTCGCACAAACCCACTTACAACTGCTTAAAAGTGCCTTAGTCACTCTGTATGACAAGGCCTGTAGTCTGCTCATCAGAAAAATAGAATACCCCTGTCAGTCTCGAACCCAGGACCTTAGAAATACTAGACTGTATGAATTACCACTGAGCCACAGCAGATATACAATAACTCAGTGCTGAAAGAAATATATCATGAAATACAAGGAGTGAATATAAAGGGAAAACAGGAAGGCCATTACACAAAGCTTGTTCTGTGTATCTTTACAGGCAATTCTTGTGGAATTGCATTACATGAGTGTGATAAGAGAAACAGCCATGCTAGTAGGTAATGTTACAGTAGCACCTTACAAACCCCACACAGTATCAGAGCAGGGTAAACACCGCCATATTTGAATAGGTAAGAGGCCAGACCTCCCAACTGTGACTGATTTACAGGGATGTCCCTGATTTGCAAACAAATGTTACCTGTGCCCCACTGACTCCCTGTAAAATGTACTCACAGTAGGCAGAAAGGTGGGGGATCCCACATAATGGTAACTGTCAATAAGTTACAGTAGACACTACTTGCATGTCAGAAATGGTGTAGTAATACATATGCTCAAAATACCCCACAGTCACAACTGCAGAATATCCGAAATATATGACAGGTGTATCCCACTGATATGTACCTTTCCCTGAGGCTGGTCAGATATATACCTGAGAGTATCTGAGGCCTGGAAGTGTCAGAAACACACAGGTATATCAGCCTGTCTGCTGTTACACACTCTGCAAATAGCTGTAGAATTACTTCCACAAGCATGCCCTTATGTAGGAGTGCAACACAGAAATATCAAAGGATGTAGCCATCTAACATACTAATGACAGTATAGCAGTTCACAAGCACTGCATGTGCCTGATATTCATAATTGTTAGTACAATATACTTAGTTGTCCTCACCCCTCTCTCAGGGGTGGAAGGTTTCAAATGTCGCAGCAAATATCAAACATATGTACAGCTATTGCAGTTAAAGAAATGTGCAGCTATGGACCTTCCCTACACCCAGCCTGCACATCCCTAGCTGGTGTTGCCACTGACTTCCTGCTTCCTGCTTACAACTGTTTAAAAGTCCCTTATTCACTCTGTATGACAAGGCCCTAGTATTGCTCAGCAGCAAAATAAAATACCTTTGAAAGTGTCAAACCCCAGACCTCGGGCTCACCAAACTGCATGAAGTATCACCAAGCTACAGCAAACATACAAGAGCATAGTGCTGAAAGAAATATATCATGCATTACAAAGAGTGAATGTAAATGGAAAATAGGAAAGCCATAGCAACACATTCCAGTAAAGACAAATATCAGGCATTCAAGGGGTGAATGTAAAGGGAAAATAGAAAAGCCATAGCAACACATTGCAAGAACTACTGTTGTATTCCACTTAATCCACAAATCCCACAGGAAAGTACATACTCCCATGTAAACAGTGTTAGCATTAACAGGTGTGAGTTAACATACACATTGAGAAGAGTGCACTGGAAGAAGCAACAGTCAGGTTTTAGTACAACATGCATTTCAGTGGCTACAACACAGTGTCAGACATGAGAGATATACCAACCTTCTGACTGACACAACAGTGTCCACAGCAAACCAGCATGGTCCCCACCTTGCAAAACTGAAAAGCCTATGCCTACCTACGAGAGAGAGAGAGAGAGAGAGAGAGAGAGAGAGAGAGAGAGAGAGAGAGAGAGAGAGAGAGAGAGAGAGAGACCCAAAAAAAAGCCAGCAAACAAGCCAAAAGAAAAACGCTGTCAGAGACAAAAAACTATAGAATCTACATACTGTGAACCCTCCATATGTGTTAGCAGTCTGTACCTATATGCAGATGTGCATAGGGCAAGGGACATACTGCAACTGTTAGTGAAGGCTGGACATACATATGTAGTTGAAGGTTGCTATGTGCACATATCAATGTAGGTTGTAGTGTGTGGCATTGAAAACAGCATGCAGTGCAGGTATATGTCATGTGGTGGTGAACTTCTTTGGGACTGAGCCAGTGAGGCCTGCTACAGCTATACGGTCTGAGGACAGCATAATACATTCTGCACAACACTGTGCAATATCATTACAGAATGGTATGTCTCACAACTGTTTCAGAAGTGATATTCTCACCATGAAAGGTGGGCAGTCTATGTGCCTACATGTGCATGTATATGTACAGCAATGGATGTAGTTGAAGGTTGCTATGTGCACATACATACTGTGAACCCTCCATATGTGTTAGCAGTCTGTACCTATATGCAGATGTGCATAGGGCAAGGGACATACTGCAACTGTTAGTGAAGGCTGGACATACATATGTAGTTGAAGGTTGCTATGTGCACATATCAATGTAGGTTATAGTGTGTGGCATTGAAAACAGCATGCAGTGCAGGTATATGTCATGTGGTGGTGAACTTCTTTGGGACTGAGCCAGTGAGGCCTACTACAGCTATACGGTCTGAGGACAGCATAATGCATTCTGCACAACACTGTGCAATATCATTACAGAATGGTATGTCTCACAACTGTTTCAGAAGTGATATTCTCACCATGAAAGGTGGGCAGTCTATGTGCCTACATGTGCATGTATATGTACAGCAATGGATGTTTAGAAGTGTGTGTGTGTGTATATATATAAATATATATATATATATATATATATATATATATATATATATATATATATATGTACGTAGATAGAGAGGTATGTATAGATAGATAAAGATATATAGATAGATGGAATATGTATATACATATAGATATAATAGATACATACATATATAGATATATATGTAGATACATACATATATACAGATAGATATGAATGTCTATAGATATGTATATATATATATATATATATATATATATATATATATATATATGGTAATATAGTGTGGTGTGTATATATATATATATATATATATATATATATATATATATATATATATATATATATATATATATATATACACATATATGTAGATATGTATATATATTTGCATATATATATTTATATATATATATATATATATAGGATATGTATATATATATATATATATATATATAGGATATGTATATATATATATATATATATATATATATATATATATATATATATATATAGATATAGATATAGATATATATATATATATATATATATATATATATATATATGTGTGTGTGTGTGTGTGTGTGTGTAAAGAGAGAGTGAGTAATCCTTGTCACTGCACTAAACAGCACATGCTGGAGGTACAGGTTTCTATACACAAATATGCCATACCCTGGACTAAACCACCCAGCATTAACAAACAAGGCTCCTTATTAGTAGATGTCATACATACCCCTGATGAATGTTATGGAGATAGGTAATATGCCCTGTGAGTCACCTCTGTGTAACTGTTTCACAGGAGCATGTAAAATCACATTACATGTGTCCCAAAGGGCAGGGTAGCATATGGCTAGGCTGCCCTAGGCCCAGGGCCAATTGCATAGTACCTACCTATGACACAATGCACACACACATATACTCAGTGCAATACCAGCTATGTGAGGTTGAATGAGTGTGACACTGACTGTGTGCAAGTCTGTAAAGGTGTGATAACTTAGCATGAGTTTATGTCTGTCATAGTAGTTTGTCTCGTAGGTGTGAGGTCAGTGAAAGATGTGTCAGTTATCGGGATGCAAACATGGTAGATTGGCATATGTTGTGCTGTAGTTCCCTGTGTATGACTGCGGTGTCCCATCGTAGGCAGAAGCAATACATGTATGCTCAGTAAGTGGTACTGCTGTTGAATCCAGCTCACATATGAACTCTTGTACTACCTGAAGTTGTAGGCCTAAACACTACAGTATGGTGTATGATCATATTCCCTGGTAACACTGTCTGGTGCGTTTCTTGTAGTCTGCACAGATTACATACCTCATGCATAGGTATCTGTAAGTAGGGGCACACAGTACTATAAGGTACACAGTTAATGCTCATCTGTGTCGTCATACATTTGTGTGTTGTATGTATGTATAATTTGTGTGTAATGATGCCTGTACCATGGTCGCAGTCACATGTGTGTTACAGGGTATGTGTGTGTACCTGGTAGCATGCATACTCTGTGACAGCAGTATGCTGGCTATATTAACAACTGTGCACATATGTCAGGTAGGGGTATGGCATCAAAGACTAGGGTGGATTACCATTGAAACTGTAAATGTGCATTGCATTCATTGCATGGGATAACAGTATTCTTCATCCATTAGCTTGATACATACCCCCAGTGTGAGGTTGTGCATTGTATCCCAAACAGTGTGCCGAGTGCTGGTGTATACTAGTTTGTTGTATGGAGTGCGGCAGGCACTGTCAGACAGTTGTGGGCTGACCACTGATATGTGGTATCAAACATGTGTATCCCCTGATAGACAGGCAGATGCTATATATGGCAGTTAAGTGATATCAGTACATTAGAATATTAAGTGTGCCACATGAATTGCTCACATATTTTACTTTTCCTTCCAGGGTGATGGTTCATCAGCGTAACCCACCTTATACAGCAGCAGAGAATCAGGAGATCCACCAGAGCCTGGTGCAGAATTTCTCTGTGCTGTTTTCCAGGACCAGCCAGAACCAGCATGAGAGGGCTGCACTGTGGCAAGATCTTGTCCGTCGGGTAAATGACATAGGCATGCATAACTGGACATATGAGCAGGTACGCCATCACTGCAGTGATTTAATTAGATATGTCTGGCAGCGTGCGTCTGATATCCACAGACAACAGCTTACCACAGGTGGTGGGGTATCTATCCACCCCCCCCTCACCAGTGTGGAGGAGCACCTCCTAAGTGTTGTGGCTCCAGGCCAACAACAACAACATCCACCAACATGTGACATCATGGAAGCCGGAGCCACCCAGCATGTTGAAATGGAGTGTGCAGGTAACATGCCATATCTGTAGTTGACTGTTCTCTGTATTGGTAGTTTATGCATGTGTGAGATATGTACTGTGTGTGTAGTTGTTAACCTGCCTATTCTTCTGCGAGATTGATATTCTGAGCATAATCTGTACACCTGTGAAGCCACCTGTTGTACTACTGTACTTTATCATACTCTCAGTATCAATGGCACAGTTATGGCCACTGGCAATCACTGTTATATTTTTGCAGGTCCCTCTGGAGTGACAGCAAGGCAGCCAATCCATGCTGGTGAGTGTGTAATAACAATACTATTGCTAATGACATGTGCATGTCATATGGAGGTGTAGTGTGTGCACATGTAACACCTACGCATAGTGCATGCTGTGCATGTTTGCTGTGAGACTATGCATATCCCATTATTCTCAGTAGCTGCCTCACTCACATGCAATACACAGAACATGACACACATGTGTGGCAACACAGTACTGGACATTGTATAGGAATACCTGATACACATGTACACAACACACACATGTTCGGCATAGACACTACACCTTAGCCTGCTACACATGTCCAATTATGACACCTGCTGTATGGCCACCCTTCAGTATCCCACTTATCCTCTACGCAGCACACATACTATACCTGAGGAGTAGAGGCCTACCATGTCTTTGTGCAACAGTCTTGAACAAATAATACATTCATGTTAGGCAATGCTCACTATTGGCCACCTTACACACCCATGTAACAAGTGGCTGTGTAATTGTGGATGTAGTCATGTTACTGCACTTCAGGTACAGCATGCTAGCTGCCTATCTGGCACACATTATTATTGTTGACTGACCACAAGAAGCATGTTGATCATGACTCACGTTACTACACCACATCCAGTTCCATTGACCACAAAAGTACAAATAGCAGTTATTGCGTAGCATCGTCATGTGTTTTGTGTGCGTGAGTGCAAATATATGCACCCACAGCTTGTAACACTTGCACAACATTGTTATGTCCTTGTACACATTGTGTCCCAGGGTGGAGACAATCACTGAACAACTACACACAAGCATCAAGTACATGTATACTGTTATTAACAAGGGCTGTCTATACTTGCACTGCATGTTCCTGTGCAACACATAATCTGCATGCTGAGACATGTGCAGTGATGTTTTTCCTTGTGATACTGTCACTCACCCTCAAACAGTATTGTGTATGTGTTGGATTGCAGGTGTGTCTGTGTTTGTATCTGCTGTACTGAGGAGTGTGTCTGTGTGCCTGTGTGCATGTGTGCATGTGTGCATGTGTGCTAACATTGTGTACACATTTGTAAACTGTGTTTCCTATCTTCCTCACAGGTTCTGATGTTGCTCTGGTGGAGTGCAGCAGGGAACCTGAAGACACTGCTGGGGATAGTGATAATGATGATACATGTGTAATGGCACAGGGAGGTGTGACAGAGTCTGTCGTTGGTCAGCCAATCGAAACTACACAGTAGTCAACCCCATCAATGCGCACAGTCATCCTGCCAATTTATCCATTGTCACTAATGTCCTTAGCTGAGGGACAGCATACAGTGGGCATTGACCAGGGTAGTGTGGTGTCATTGGCACATGCATCCCCTCACAGCAGTCATGGCCAGATTCCTGACATGGTACCACACAGGCAGATGTCCAGGGGTTCTCGTGGGAGCATCCGTGGTTGTACTGCCCCTGTCAGACGTGCCCACAGAGGTCTTTCAACCTCAGCTATGTTCCGGGTTGTAATGCAGGCACAGGCATGTAATGGAACGGTACACCAGACAGGGTCTGAGGGATCTTAGAGCACATCGTACCACTATGAATGACACTATGCATGACGTTGCGGCTGCCATCCATAATATCAGCGAGGTCACTGATAGACTTTGGGGGGACACATTAGATCTCTTCCACAACTACATGTCCAAGAGCCAGGACAGTGCAGGACGGTTGAGGCATCGATGTGGACATATGCCAGCAACATCATCAGCTGGCAGTCATCGCAGATGACAACAAACCCACAGCCACTCCCATAGTGCCAGTACCAGCCCCAGCAATGCTGGGTCTGTGCTGTCATTAGACCGTCCTAGAAGACCACGTGCATGTGGCTCTGGAGAGTCCCAGCAGGGACATGTGTCCAGTCAACAACCCACTGCTTCTGATGACAGCACCCAGTCTGGCTTAGTACCTGATACTGTCCGTAGCACCCCTGCCAGGCACAGGTACTGTGTCCGTGGCCAGAGAAAGTGATCTGTATGACCTGGCAGGTACAGTCTGTGGCTGTCCACAAACACTCGTATATGGCAGCCACGTGGTGGAACTGTGAGCATGCATACACACACACATAATGCTAACACCTAGGGCTAACACATACACACACACATCGCATCAACATTGCCCCATGTTGTACTGTTGTCCCTCACTAACACACACACACACACATACATGTCGATTGGATGTGTCAATGGCAGACTCTGGCAAACCAAGTACACACCCTGTGCATATGATGAAACTGTGCCACCTCCTGCCATCTGTAACATTGATGCAGGAACAGTATAGCATGGTACTGATGCACAGGGTGACTACATAGCACTGTAATAATAATATCATGTTGATAACAGTACAGTGTAATGATATTGTTATGGGTATATTCGAGCATGCGTGATGCATTAACTATGATTGTCATTGTAGTTTTGTATACACCAGTTGTAATTCCCAAAGTGTACTGTCTGCACATGTGCCACATGGCTGTTGTGTGTACCTTTGCCTGCATGTGTTGGGGTGTGGACAGTACATGTGTGATGTTTGCAGCACAGAGTTGCAGGTGTACATTTGTGAACATGGTTAGCATGGAACATGACATGGTTTGACAGTATGCTGTGGGTGATACGGTTTCCAAATGTCAATGGTCTGCATTCTGGTGCTATACACAGCCTACATAGCCTGACATTCAGTGGTCATTACATGGTGTCTCCTCAACTGATACACAGATGTAGGAACCTGGTGTCTGTGATATCCCTGCAGTACTACACTATACCAGTAGCCATTCTTACTGAGCCCCACACATCCCTGGGAACAATACTCTTTGGAATATAGCAGTCTCATGTACATGTCAACACACTACGGATATGTCCATCCACGACTGCAAATGCATACAGTGGCCTACAATGCATTCTACACATGACACACCTAACCACCACAAAGGTATCATACAGACCTGTTGTCCAAGCCATGTTGTATTGCTGTAATGCAACTGTAGCATTGCCATCGGCATGTAGTTAACATAGTATTCCAACAGTACCATGTAGGTGGTTGCACGCATCATGTAGAACGGGTAATGGTATGTACATGTGGACAATTGTATTCTTGTCTATCCTGTGATATTCACATTTCCAAAGGTATTCTGCAGTCCCTCGGTGTATCACCTAAGCAAGAAGGTGTCTGTATGCATATCACCAACAGTTGCCATACACCTACACTGGATGTCCATCACTCACAGACTTTGCTGTGTTTTCACATGTCTGACATATACTCCAGACATGAACACTCACCCACATTAATCTATCAAAGCTTTCATGAGTGTGTGCCACATAGTTGGCCTAGGACACAGATCACTGCAGTAGCCTGCATTGTCACCAACATACATGTATGGCCTAAGGTCTGGTAAGCTGTGGCACATGCTGGCAAAGGTAACAACTGTATTCATATGAGGCAGGCTTCATACATAGGAACTATTAAAGGTCACAGGTACATATCTGTATGTGGCACACACATACCTGATGTGTGCATTGAAATTACTGTTATAATAATATGTCATACAATAATAAAAGCAAAACACACAACCCATTGACAAACTGTGTGACAAACGCACACACATGGCATTTGTAGGATTCAAACCCCTTTCTAACTATGTTATGATATTGGAGAGAAATACATTAGCGCAGCGTGCTATTCGCATTACTGGATGATTTCTTTTCTCCTGCTGTATTTATAGGGTGCTGACATCATCAGTCTTTCCAAAGAGGAATGTACATCTTTTAGTGTGTTATCACAGTCTTCAAAAAGGCCATTCCTTTCACAGAGAATTGCATACATACACACCCCCCTGCCACCCCACACACAGCGTTTGCAGGATTCAAACCCCTACCTAACTATGTTATGTTACTTGAGAGAGACGCATTAGCGCCGCGCGCTATTTGTATTCAAAAAGGCCACTTCTTTCACTGAGAATTGCATACATATACACACACCCCTGCCACCCCCCCCCCACACACACACAGCGTTTGCAAAATTCAAACCCCTACTTAACTATGTTATGATACTTGAGAGAGACGCATTAGCGCAGCATGCTATTTGCATTACTGGATGATTTCTCTTCTCCTGCTGTATTTATAGGGTGCTGACATCATCAGTCTTTCCGAAGAGGAATGCACATCTTTTAGTGTGTTATCCCAGTCTTCAAAAGGCCATTCCTTTCACAGAGAATTGCATACATACACACCCCTCTGCCACCCCCCCCCACACACACACAGCATTTGCAAAATTCAACCCCCTACCTAATTATGTTATGATACTTGAGAGAGATGCATTAGCACAACGTGCTATTAACATTACTGGATGATTTCTCTTCTCCTGCTGTAGTTATAGGGTGATGACATCATCAGTCTTTCCAAGGAGGAATGTACATCTTTTACTATCCCTCAGTAAGGGGGATAACAATATCTGTGCATTAACAGACGCCTAGTTCAGGGTCACATATACACACTGGCACTGCCAGGTTATGTTCTATACCATGTTTCATGACCACAGGACTTGTAACACACAGCACAAGTAGGGGGTGTATCCATATACATCACAGATACACACACCTCTGGGTGGGTACCACTGCACTAAACATCACAGGCCATACATATACAACTACCATTGTGCAAAACTGCCTTTTGGTTTGGTGTGTAGTTCAGACCACCCCCCATACCCAGGAACCGCACTCGGCTTTCTTGGGAACAGTGTAGGATATGAAGGTCTTCACACACACCATTATAGTGGTTGACTTCAGGTACACAAATATTGACTGGGGATACTACTCAGGCCCTCAACAACATCACCCTACAGCCACTACAATTTGTGAATCCATGTGCTATGGCACAACCAGTCACCACACCCACAAGGGGGAATCTATATTAGACCTGATCATCACCAACATGGGGACTCTATGTTCCACACGAGAGGTAGAACCCTCATTGTTAAGATCAGACCATAAACAACTTTCCCTGGACATCCATATCCCATCCCCACCCCCAGCCAAGGAAATCACTGTAAAGAATTTCTAAAAAAGCAGACTTTGCACTTGTGAAGACTGGGGTGGAATACTTCAAAGGCCCCGTGCTGGAGGATAATACAGCCCAATCTGCAGAATTCTCTACAAACGCATTGTATGAGCACCTGCAGGTATGCACTGATCATGCTATCCCAAATAAAACCATGACTCCTCCAAAACAGGAGACCTGTTTGGTTGACCCCATCAATATATAAACTGTACAACAGAAGGAAGAAGCTACTACATAACAGAGCAATATCCCACAGAGGGAGGACATCTCTGAACAGTATTGGCAGGACACTTCAATCCCTCATATAATCATCACTTGCATGTTTTGACAGTGAAATTGACCAGACACTACAGATAATCACAAGGCCTTCTTTAGTTATGTCAGGAATATGTGTGAAAACAACCCAGATATGCTATGAATTGTTGCATAACAGCACAAAATATGCCAAACCTACGGACATAGCCTACACCCTGGCAGACAGAGTCTGCACAAACATCCCCCTCCTTACCCCACAAGGGTACAGATGCCCATCCCAAATGAATGTAACCTCCCTGACATCACAGATGCACAGGTGAAAGGTGCCCTCTCCACATCAAATAACACAGCATATGTATGGGACCGGACGGTGTCCCAGGCTGTGTCCTACATGAGCTCTGAGTAGAACTGAACACTCACATTAAGTCACTGTTGCAACTTAGCCTTACTACAGGATATGTACCCTGAGAATGGAATACATATACAGTGCTCCCACTCCACAAAGGTGGTGCCACAATGGACTACAGGAACTATCACTCCATAAGCCTGACTAGTGTGGTAGAAAAAGCTATGGAGCATATTATTATGGAAGTCATAATCAAAAACATTGTGAGCCTCCAGACAGTGGATAATCCACAATTCGGCTTTGTTAAGGGCAGATCTTGCCTCTTACACATAGTTCATATATTTTAAATGGTTACTGAAGCCATGGATGAGGGCAAGGTAGTTCACACAGTCTACCTGTACCTTGCAGAAGCTTGCAACACAATACCCTACTCAGGCATCATACATATGCTTACCAGCTTAAATATCAACCCCTATATCACTAGATGTGTTGCTATCTGCCTCAGGGATGGAAACCACATGGTCAGTATTGCAGGTGCCATGTCCAATTCCAGACCAGTTACAACTGGTGTCTCACTGGGCTCAGTTGTGGGACCTGTCCTTTTCAGTATGTACTTCTCTGAGGTTCAGACTAACACTGGGGGATTATGTCTAACAAACGTCACAGATGACTACTAACCGGGGGGCCATAAGCAACACTGCAGCTGACACATGCTTCCTCCATAAGGGTCTCACAGAGATGGATGCTTGTTGCCATAGCCATGGCCTCGTGCTAAATGCTAAGACATGCATAGTCATCCCCTTTGGGGAAAACAAGGTGCACACAAATCACCACATAAGTGGTAATCCATTCAGTACAGAAGATGTATTTACAGATTTGGGGACCAACATAGATCGTAACCTCTCCTTTGCTAATCACATTGACAGAGTCATTGCAAAGACCTTTATATAGCCCTCCTTATCACATGGGGGTTTGCATGTAGATCATGGGAGGTCATTGTGGCCCTCTACTAGTCACTCATCAGGCCCATGTTTGACTACAATGCCCCTTTTGGGGTGTACCTTACCCAACACCTGCAGCAACTACAGCGTCCACAACAGTACCTACCCAAGAGGATCATGGGCTACACACAGATGTCCGATGCAGCTCAACTAAAGGATCTCCAGCTCTACTCAGTTGCTTAACGCCTCCTCAGAGCTAATCTATGCCTGACGTACACAGCCATGTCAAACCCAGAAATAATGGACATGCTCCACCTCATAACATCCAAGACCCTTAGAGCTACACACTCCAGGGAGTTAAACCTCAGTACAAAACTAAATAGGACATGCTGCAGGGACAGATTCATTACCCAGAGGCTCCCCTCACTCTGGAATTGAATCCCAATTAAAGTTGGACATAGCCCCTCGCCAACCCTCTTCCAGCAAAATCCAGCTGCATGGATGGGAAATTGCAAATTCACCCCTGGGATCTCCACTGTGTCCCTGCTTGACAGATGCACAGCAAACTAGCCTTAAAGAGTGCCTTCTGTGACCTACTTTACAGAGGCACAGTAGGCTACTCTACTGGGGAGGCAGATGCCAAATACACTCTGCCTAGGCTTATGAATTCCCTAGGGCAGACGGCCTAGTATCGACCTCTGCACCTATGTTTATGTTGGGGATGCACAATATTTGTTGCTGATACTGTTTGCAGGTCTTTATTGCAGTAGTTTTCCCAGTTTCTATGAACATCTTGTGTATCTGCGTAACATGTTTGATCATGACAGGGTTCCAGTATATTAATATATGTGACTGTTGTCATTTAACTGTGTGCACAGGGCAGATTGCTGGATCATGGGAGGTTCCTGGCTTAACACATACAACTGCCAGATATGTGTGGCCGACTGCTATACTCAGACATGGCCTAAGTGTGTGAGCATGCCCAGTTCAGGCTTTCCATAGTTTGTTGCCTGACATATGTCTCATTTATCCAAGTGTGTGAGCATGCCCAGTGTGACCTTTCCATATGTTGTGATCTGAAGTCCACTGCATTTGTGGCTGTGTATGAGCATGACCAATATTGACATTTATACTCTGTGTGTTGGAAGTCATGTTGTGTTCTTACTGCCAGACTCCTTTGTGTCATAACTCAACAGGGGTTGTGCTGTGCCTGCAGGGTTTCCATGGGATAGTTTGGAAAGACTTGTCAACATTCTTTCATACTGGCTGAACACTGCAATACTGTCATGGTGTACTGGTTCAGTACTTTCACTATGGTGCACAGTATTACGGGTTTGAGTTCCATCACTGTTTTAAATGTTCATGCAGAGCAGACTGGTTAAGGGCCAGTTGGACAACTATGAGCATGTTGCATTTTGTTCAGCTATGTCCTACTTAAATCAGGCTTGTCCAACATTGCTGTGTATTCACTAACTTGTGTAGACATTGCCAAACATTACTCCAGATTGACCACAGTTGTACTAGTTGGTGTGTGTGATTCTGTTCATAGGTTCATACTAGGCTATCTGCCCTAGGGCATTTATAATCATAGCCAGAGTGTGTTTGGCTTTCAGCATACATTTTAAGTGGAGTTTGCCATGACATTTTTCAAGGTTAGTATACTGTGCCTCTGTCTAACAGTGACATAGAAGTGATACCCAGGGTAAACCTACAATCTCCCATCCACTCACCAAGATTCCTCTTGAAGAGAGTCAATGAGGGACTCTGGCTAATCTGGAGTGGGAGTTTACACAAGAGTGGAGGGAGCCTCTGGGTTATGAATCTGTCACTCCAGCATGTCCTATTTATTTCAGACCTGAGGTTCAGGTCTCCTGAGTGCGTAGCTTGATGGGATTCTGATTTTCCAAGGTGCAGCATGTCCATTGATTCCAGGTTGGACATGGCTTTATACATCAGGCACAGATCACCTCTGGGCAGGCGGTATGCCACTGAGTGGAGCTGCAGTTTGTTTAACTGGGCAGCGAATGGCATGTGTTTGAGCCCTTTGATCCTCCTGGTGAGGTACTTTTGTGGTCTTTCCAGCTGCTGCAGGTGTCTGATAAGATACATCACACAAGGGGCATTGTACTTAATTATGGGCCTGATGAGGGATGAGTAAAGAGGCACGATGACCTCCCCTGATCTAGATGTGAATACCTTCATGATTAGATGGGCTATATGAAATGTTTTTCTAAACACTTTGGCCACGTGGTTGTCAAATGTGAGATTGCTATCAACTTGGGTCCCCAGGTCCCTTATCACTTCTTCCATACTTAATGGGTTACCACCTATATGGTAATTTGTGGGCACTTAGTTTTTGCCAAAGGGGATGACTATACACTTTTTTGCGTTTAGCCTGAGGACATGGCTCTGGCACCAGTAGTCTGTTTCTATGAGGCCCTTTTGTAGGATGCTTGTGTCAGCTGGAGGGTCGATTATGGCACCCAGTTTGCAGTCATCTGCAAACTTGTTCAGCCACTGTCCTTCTGTGTTGGCCTGTACCTCCGAGAAATATATACCAAACAAGGGAGGTCCCAGGACTGAGCCTTGTGAGATGCCACTTGTAGCTGGTTTGGGGTCTGACATGGCTCCAGCATTTCTGACCATGTGGGTTCTGTCCTTGAGCCAGTTTGCAACCCATCTAGTGACATAGGGGTTTATATTGAAGCTGGTGAGCTTATCTATAATGACCAAGTGGGGTATTGTATGGAAGGCTTTTGCGAGGTCCAGGTAGGCTGTGTGGACCACCTTCCCCTCATCAATGGCCTTGGTGACTGTTTCAAATGACTCAACCAGGTTTAAGAGGCAGGATCTGCCCTTAACAAAGCCAAACTGTGTAGTATCCAGTGTCTGTAGGTCCCCAATATCTTTATTTCTGAAGTCCATGATGATCCTTTCCATAGCTTTTCAGACCAAGCTAGTCAGGCTTCTGGGGCAATAGTTTGCAGTATCCATTGAGGCACCACCTTTGTGGAAAGGGTCCACTGTTGCTGTGCACTGCTCTTTGGGTGCATATCATGTGGTAAGGCTGAGATTGAACAGTGGTTTTATGTTTGTGTTCAATTCTTCTTGGGGTTCATGTTGGACACAGCCCAGGACACCATCTGGTCCCATTGATGCTGTGTGTTTTGCTTTGGAGAGGCTGGCTGTTACCTGAGCATCTGAGATGTCAGGGGGCCAGCACTCTGCTGGGATAGATATTTGCCCTTTTGGTGGGGGGGGGGGTTTGCACTGAACCTGTCAGCTTGGATGTTGGCAATGTCTGTGGGTTTGGTGTATTGTTTGTCATTTTGGACTAATTCTGAGCATATCTGGGAATTCCCACCCAGATTCCTACCATAACTAAAGAAAGCCTTGTGATTATCCTTAGTGTCCTGTACAATTTTTATCTCAAAGATGGCCTTAGACGATTTTATGTGTGGCCATAGTTTTTCAATAATACTGATCAGAGATGCCTTCCCTTTTTGGGATTTTGCTCTATCATATAGTAGATTCCTCCCTGTATTGTATGTTTTTTTATGGCTGGGGTCCACCAGACAGGATGCCTGTCTTTGGGGGATTGGATCTTGGTTTTATTTGGGATTGCATGATCCATGCATTCCTGAAGGTGTTCATAGAATGCGTTTATAAAGGGTTCTGAGGTCTAGGCTGTATTTTCCACAGACACAGGGGCTGTGAAGGATTCCACCTCAGTTTTGAGGAGTGTGACATTTGCTTTAGTGAAAATTTTTCACTGTGGTTTTTTGGCCATGGGCTGGGGTCGGGATGTGAATATCCAGTGAGATTACTCTATGGTCTGATCTTACCAGTGAGGGATACACTTCTGGTCTTGGGCATAGAGTCCCCATGTTGATGATGATCAGGTCCAGTATGTTTTCCCCTCTTGTGGGAGTGGTAGCAAGTTGTTCCATAGCATTTGAGTTTATAAATTCTAGGAACCTTTGGGCAAGGGTGTTGCAGCTAGGGTAATGCTCCCAGTCTATGTTTGGGTAGTTGAAGTTGCCCAATATAATGGTGTTTGGGGAGACCTTCATATTTTCATGTGTTCTCCAGTCAGCCAAGTGTGGTTCCTGGATTTAGGAGGGTGGTCTGTAGCAGGCTATGAACTGGAAGGTGGTTTTACCCACTGTTAGTTGCACATGGGTAGTCTCTGATGCTTCGTGCTGTGCCACCAACCTGAAGGTGTGGGTATCTTTGAGGAATATTGATACTCACCCTCCTTTTGTAGTTTGTTTCATGTTTTGTGGCTGTAAAGCATGGTATGAGGTGTAATCTGTTAGTGCTAGGGTGCTCTTGGGAGCCTTGAACCAGGTTTCTGTTACTGCACAGATATCAACATTCTCCATGCTGAGGAGAGTTTGGAGTGTGTGCATCTTGCAGTTTAGACTTCTGGCATTGAGTAGCATTACTTCTAGTTTCTTATCCCTTGTAATACCTATGGGAGATGGGTTTGTCTTTTGAGCCTTACCTAAAAAAAGGCACTATGGGGGTGACAAGAGCTTTTGGCAATATCCAAAAGGCCACAGGTGACAGGTGAAAGCCATCCCTAGTGAAGCCATGTCTTGTCGAGCATGTCATCCCAGGCTGACAGGCATTGGATCCCCTTTCACTAACACCAGTACTTAAGCCAATTGTTGTAATTAATCATCTTGTCTTCATATTGTGGCATCATGTTTGGTGAGGGTAGGATGCTACTCAAGGTCATCAAGTTTGCATATACTACATGGTGGTAAATGCTGTTTAGCACTACCTTACATTGCTCAACACATGGCAATCATGCCTCAGGTGGTGCTGCAGGGCTGCCTATGTTGGATGCACATACTACACTCCCTGCACATGTTTGAAAGTGGGTTGTGTCAACTTAGGGATCCCTTTCACTATATGTGGGAGTCAGAGAGAGGTATCATTTCCAGGGTTCCTACTGAGCCAGTGTATGTGCTATGCATTGCCTCTTTGCCAAGGCCAAGGCATAGTGGGCAAGCCTTCTTCTGCCTACTGGGGCAGGCTCAGGTTGTTCCTCCTCTGAGTCACGCTCTACTTGTGATGGCCTTGGCAATGGTGGGGGGCTGTTTGGCCCAGACCTATGCTGGTCCTACTGCAGCTGTTTTCGCAGAATCATATTATGTAGCATAGCACATACCATGACAATTTGGGTACATGTAGTTGGTGAGTATTGCAAGGCTCCACCAGATGTGTCCAGGCACTGGAACCATGACTTGAGCAACCCAAACACATGCTCAATTACATTTTGTGTTTGTGCATGTGCCTCATTATGGCGTTCCTGTTCAGGTGTGTGTGCATTTCTGATGGGTGTCATCAGCCACGGCTCCAGTGCATAGCCAGCATCCCCCACTAAGTGTCCATGTGGGATGTCCCCTTTGGCAAATGTCTGGTAAAGCTGCGTCAGATGCCAGATATGGGAATCATGGTAGCTTCCAGGGCAGCCAGCACACACATTCATTATTATGCCCTGGGCATCATACATGACCTGGCAGTTGATGGGGGGGAAGCCCTTGCGGTTAATGTAGGCCCTACCCCACTCACCGGCTGGTGCTTTGATGCCTATATGCATGCAGTCTATTGCACCCACTACCTCAGGGTATTCTGCTATTTGCTGGAAGAGACGCATATTGCTGGCGAATACCTCACAGGAATTGGGGAAATATACATGATCACCGACATGTGCTGACATGGCATCCAGGAACTGTTGCAGTACTCTGGATGCTGATGCCTGTGATATCCCCATCATATCACCAGTTGGTCTCTGGAAGGTACCTGTTGCTAGTATTCTTAGGCCAACACATACCTTGATTTCCACTGGGATGGGTTCCCCTCTGTTGGTTCTGTGTGTGAGGCGTGGCCTGCACAGCTCAACAATTTGCTGCAGGAGGTCTCTGTCCACTCTATAGCACTCCACTATCGCCAGCTCATGTAACCCCTAGTAGGTGACCCTGGGCCTGTACACTCTTCTGCGTCTCCTCACTGTGAGTTGTCCGGCAGCATTTGCATTGTCACCAACCTCAGCATGTTACATATGTTGCCTTATGACAGCAATGGCAGCCCCTAGCATTTTTTGTCTGAGTGAAACTTTTTCAGTTTTCACTTCTAGTAGCTTACAACAGTGTTGCAGTGTCTCTTGAGAGAAACAAACTGCACTGTTGTTTGCAGAGTTTTAAGTGCTGGGCTGGGCTAGTGTTCTGCCTGTGTAATTGCCTGATTCTGATTGTTTTCACCTGTGCTTTCACGCGCGCACTCTGTCTTACTCGGGTTTTACAGGCACGCACACACACGCATACCCGCTCAGCAAGAAATGTTGGTGTAATCCACAGTATACACCTTCCATTTCTTGGCTTTCCCTGGCCTACCTGTTGACACACCTCTTTCCAGGATGTCTAACTGACAGCTGACACATGCCACTCTGCTCCTATGAACTTCACTACTTTCATACATACCCCCCTTGTGATGTCACCTATCTCCTACTCTGTTACTCCCCATATCCTACTCCTACAATCCACTGACTGTGCTCATTTGCTATGTAAAAGTGTGATTCACTATCCTAACACTCATTTACATAGGATTGCCTACTAATGCTTGGTTATATGTCTTAGACTGGGCTTCTCCACTTAGCAACCCCTACTCGGTGGCCATGTTGTCTTCAGCCTGCTATTCCCTTACATTGTAATTTAACAATTTTCATAGATTGCACGTTTGTGGCTTTCATTTTCTTATTTTATGATTTTTTAGCGCAACCCGTTTGTGCGGCACTGCACTACGCTTAAACATCTGAAATCACCGGAAAAAAAAAGTATTTTTATTTTAATTTTGCATCTGGGAACATTTCCAATGGCCGTATATTTGGCCATTGGCATGCTTCCTCAACCATATGCAACCTTTATTTGGAGCTGACAAAGCTCCATTGTGCTATTTGCAGAACGGTACTCAGTTGTCAACTGAGTACATTTCTGCAGCTAACACGGCTCCTACTCAGACAGGTTTGTGCTTCCTGGATTGCAAATTTACCTCATTTGCATGCCTTTTGGCTGCAAGTGAAGTAATTTGCATATCCCAGCCCTGTCCGTGTAGGAGACGTTTTAGGAGCTCTCTTAGATGCCCCTATAAGCTGTTCTTGGATCGCTCGTCGGACATGATGGCTGCATGGAGTCTTACTCTACTCGTACACTCCATGCAAGCCATCGCAGATAGTCTTCTATTTACCTGCTATGTAATTGTTCACAGAGTGTCCAAAGCTGAATTACTTGCAGTGCATGGTGCACCACGATTATGCTCTGAAATCAGGATAAAGATAAATGCATTAATCACTTCCCTAACATGAGACAGGATCCTAACAGGGCTTAAAGGTGATCTCAGTGCTATAAAGACTGGATCTCAGTTTAGTGACTAACAGTGGGCAGTGCTGGTTGACAAAGAACAGTGACAAAAGGTAAAACAGCTTTCAAAAGCTGTTAGAACATCATTTTGCACACTTAAACATGCTGGTTGAAATGTCTAACATCTTTTAAAGCCTTTAGTTTTAAAGAGGAGCAGTTCTGTGTACTGTTCATACCTCTCACTTGGCCTTAATTTTGCATAATGTCGCTAATTTTGTCTCATATTTTTGTCCTGTCCCTCATAAATGTTTTGATTTTCTGGTTCATCAATGAGGATTACAGACATGTTAGACATAAGAGTTTCATACTTTTTATTCTTCAACAATGGCATATTGATGCAAAACCTATTCAGCAACATAAATTAGCACAGTATATAAACATTTGTCCAGATTTTGATTCTTAATTTCCCCATTATTTTGGACACAAATGCAATAAAACATGATTTATTGATGTCAAGGAGCAAGGACACCTATACTTGCCCCCTCCCCCCAAATTGAAGGGAATGTTTTAAAGAACACTCTCAATGCTCACTAAGTCAGGTTTTTCTGCAATGAGATTGACAATACATGAATCAGTGACAATCAGGTTTCACACACACACACACACACACACACACACACACACACACACACACACACACGCGCATGCGCGCGCGAGGGCACGCACACACACACACACAGAAAATTGATATATTTTATATATATATATATATATATATATATATATATATATATATATATATATATATATATAGACAGGCTGTAACAGTTCTGCTGTTGCAAGTGTTCCTTGTATTGCATTGGAGAGGGTATTTACGGATATCACTAAGGGATGCTTTATGATATCCATAAATACCCTCTCCAATGCAATACAAGGTACACCTGCAACAGCAGAACTGTTACAGCTTGTCTATATATATATATATATATATATATATATATATATATATATATATATATATATATACTAAGGGATGCTTTAACTTCTACGGTGGTGCAGCGGTAGCATTGTTACCTCACAGCAAGAGGTTCTCCCGTTTGATTCTCGGCTGGAGTGTAGGGAGTGCCTTCTGTGTAGAGTCTGCTTGTCCTCCCCGTGTTTGGGTGGGCATTCGAAAGACATGCGTAAATGGACGTGTCTTTGTTGAAGGTTGAAGGTTGAGCTGGCACTTCGGTGTTTGTGAAAACCTACTGCCAATCATTAGCAGACCGGAGTTCCTCTGTGGCAACCCCTAACCGGGAAAAGCCGAAAGGCAACAACAACTAAGGGATGCTTTAGAGTGCTGTTCACATTAAAACTGGAAAATATGGAAAGATAATGAATTCTCATGAACATGCATAATGCAATTTACTAAAATGACAACATGCTCTGTATGACTGAATGTCAAGGTGGGAGCCACAAATTAATGCATTGTTTAACAGTATACATGTCACCTCACAGTGAGAGGTTCTACAGTTCAATTCCTGATTGAGGTGCCTTCTATGTGGAGTCTGCATGTCCTCTCTGTGTTCACATGCATTTCCATCAGGTATTCTGGTTTCCTCCCACATTCCAAAAACATTCAATAGGTGGTTTACAAACTCTAAATTGTCCATAGGTATGAGTATGCATGTGTGACATGAAAGAACAACAGTGGATGGAATAGCCACCTGACAGTGTAAACCTTAGCTCTAGATGATTGCCACTGTGGAAATTACATCTTGACCCCATGTGTAAAAATGGGAAAATAGATTGTGGATGGGTTGATGGATATGATGTTAAGATTGTTGACATATTACATATTAATGGAAAAATGTACACATCAACTCAGTTTAATAAGCACTGAACAAACATTCTTGTCCTCTTAACTATTGCTCAAATACATTTAGTGTTATGAATGCATATGTATTTTGTTTATTGTATAAGTGGTCACCGATGTCATAATTTATATATATATATATATATATATATATATATATATATATATATATATATATATATATGTGTGTGTGTGTGTGTGTGTGTGTGTGTGTGTGTGTGTGTATGTATACATACATTGGACATTATGTAATGAATTCCTGCTGTATGTATGCATATCCGTCACCGTATATCGAATTTCTGCACTTGTGCAGCTCTCTCACTCTAACACTTCCGGCTTTCTTTCTTAAATACAAAACAATAACATCAGTGATGGAATATGTATTACATTTCTGAGCATGCAACATTCCATTCCACCTATTGCTTTTAGTTACAGAATGAGACTGGATGCAGAGTGTTCCAAACTTTGCTGTCCAGTTACTAATATGTACAGTACATTCCTATTGTACAGAGTTAGTTATTCGGTCACAGATAGCTATGTGGATTTTCTACTAGTGTTTCTAATATTATTTAATAAACAGTCCCTACTTTCTTAACCTGACTTTCTTCTCCTACTGACAAGGTGCAGTTCCCCTATTATACCACATTAGTTCTGCTGCTGGCTCAGAGAATGATGCTTGAATCCTCTGATGTTAGGTCTTCTTTTCGTGCTCTGTACATTTAGAATTTACTTTCTCTGTAGCTTTACTAGTTTGCAGGGAGTTGTGCTGTCTAGATGTCTTTGAAAATCTACTCCATCCAATTCTTCATTTTAGTTATCAGATCAATTCTGCTAACTCATAACATTTTTCTATATTTATAGAATTTTAACTGAATTAGTGAAATAAGTCGATTTGTTTAGTGATTTTATTTTTATGTAATTTGATTATATTTTAATTTACTTAGCTATATGCTACCCGCGGTGGTGGTGCTGCGGCAGCGTTGTCGCCTCACAGTAAAACGCTGTCTGGTTCGATTCTCAGCTAGAGCGTCTTCTGCGTGGAGATATGCGTGAATGGGCGTACCTTTGTTGAAGGTTGTTTGTCAGGGCTGGTAACTCGGCACATAAAAATCAACTACCAATCATTAGTGGACCGGAGTTCCACTGTGGCGACCCCTAACCGGGAAAAGCCGAAAGACACAAACAAATATACTCATAAACCTGAATTTTATAATCAGTCTGTGAGCAGCAGTAAAGTTGCTTATGCCATTAGACCAGAGTTATTTATGGTCTCTTATGTGCTTGTAGATGTTCATAACATTCACTCCCTAAACCATATATGATATACTCATTACTCAAACACACACAGACACACATATACATGCACCACATATCAGTAACATAAATAAATGTGCTATAGAAATATTTATATCTACAAAATGAAGATAAACTCTATATCAAATTCTTGCAGCAAATGTAAGCCAGTAGACAGCTCAAAATCTCTGTCTTAAGATAACATCAGCAATCCTAGCGTACACTTTCAACTGACAGAGAATTAGATTTTTTATGGTTCTGTGATGTATTTCTAGTTTTACAGATACTTTTCATATATGTTGTATTTTATTTACAAGTCATATTGGCATTCTTAGCTGTGGATAAAGCATTTTGTTGAACTCCATCAACGTGAAATTTTGCCACAGGGTACTTCATGAATGAATGAACTGTTTCATGCATTTGACTCAGTTCTCTTACTACTGAAGCTAACTTTATTAATCAGCAAATTACTGTGTAAGATCACAGCATGAATCGTCTTAATCATACCAAATGTCTCATAAGCATTACAACTCGGTATGGTTGATTGGTGTTACTGTTTTTCCAAGGAAATGACTTGAAATAACTTGTTTTATCTGTACATGCACTCAGATCCAGGTTTAGTTTTCTCCTGATAAATTCCAAAATGAATAGCCTCTGGTAAAGAATGGACTTTTGTGTAGGAAATCCAAATGCATTAGTTTGTATTCCTACATTATTTTCTTGTTTGATTGCAGTGTGCATGTTTATTGCAGTGCATTAAACTTTTTCCACTTTTTACTTTGCATCTTGAAAGTTTTAGTCAGGAATGGAAAACAAAGTTCTGTTTCTTGGTGAGTTATAGGAATTGTAAGATAATTACATGTGAACTGTTAGAATAAATAGTAAATAGTATTTTTATTTAATGGGAAAGAAAAGATTTCAAGGTTTCCCTGAGGAAGTTCATTCTAACAGTATCTTTCAGAGAATAGACTGTTGTATTGAAAATATTCTTAGTTCATAGGTTCATAGGTTCATACTAGGCTATCTGCCCGAGGGCATTTACAAGCCTAGCCCATAGTTTTGTGGCTTACGCCACCCCTTTAGTATGGGGAACTATACCCATTATTTTGCTGTGCCTCTGTCGAGCAGTGACACTGAGGTAATCCCTGGGGTATATCTGCGATCTCCCATCCATTGGTCAAGATTTCTCTTGAACAAGGCCAGCGAGGTGCTCTGCCTCACATATACCGGGATTTTGTTCCACAGCATAGGGAGTCTTTGGGTGATGAATCTATCCCTCCAGCACGTCCTATTAATAGCCGTGTCGAGGTTTAAGTCTCCCGCCCTTGTGGCTCTGACGGATCTAGATTTTTTGAGGTGAAGCATATTCATCAAATCTGGGTTTGACATGGCCTTGTATGTTAGGCAAAGGTCACCTCTGAGCAAGCGGTAGGCGACTGAATAGAGCTGGAGTTCTTTCAGTCGGGCAGCATAGGACAGATGTTTGAGACCCTTTATCCTTTTGGTGAGGAACTTTTGTGGCCTCTCCAGCTGCTGCAAGTGTCGGGTCAGATACATTCCGAATGGGGCATTGTACTCAATCATTGGTCTGATGAGTGATGAGTAAAGGGAGACTATGACCTCCCTTGATCTAGATGAGAATTCCTTCATGATAAGGTGGGCAATGTAGAAGGTCTTCCTAACTACTTTAGCTACATGGGTGTCGAATGACAGACTCCTATCAACCTGGGTCCCCAGATCCCTGATAACTTCTTCTGTGCTCAGTGGATTGCCACCTATTTGGTAGCTAGGGGTAACCTTGTTTTTCCCGAAGGGTATGACTATGCATTTTTTGGCATTTAACTTTAGGCCATGGCTCTGGCACCAGCTATCCGTTTCTGTGAGACCCTTCTGAAGGATATCTGTGTCAGATGTGTTTTCTACTATGGCGCCCAGTTTGCAGTCATCTGCAAACTTTGTCAGCCATAACCCTCCTGTGTTTGCTTGTACTTCGGAAAAGTAGATGCCAAACAAGAGTGGGCCCAGGACTGAGCCCTGTGGTACACCACTTGTGACAGGCTTTGAGTCTGACATGGCGCCAGCAACTCTGACCCTGTGGGTCCTGTCACTCAGCCAGTTTGCAACCCATCTTGTGATGTATGGGTTAACATTTAAGCTGATGAGTTTTTCAATGATACCCGATTGGAGTATTGTATCGAAGGCCTTCGCCAGATCGAGGTAGGCTGTATGGACTGCCTTTCCCTCATCAATGGCTTTGGTGACTGTTTCGAAAAATCAACCAAGTTTAGAAGGCATGATCTGCCTTTGACAAAGCCAAACTGGGATGGATCCAAAGTCTGCAAATTCCCTATGTCTTTATTTATGAGGTCCATTATGATCCTCTCCATGGCTTTGCAGATAAGGCTTGTCAAGCTAATGGGCCGGTAATTTCCAGGGTCGGTGGAGGCACCACCTTTGTGAAGTGGGACCACAGTTGCAGTGCGCCACTCCTGGGTGCGTATCCAGAGGTAAGACTATGATTAAACAGCTGTCCTAGCTGTGAGTTTAATTCCTCGTTGAGTTCGTGGAGCACACAGCCGGGGACACCATCAGGTCCCATGGATGCTGTGTTTTTTGCTTTGGAGAGAGCAGTTCTCACTTGGGCGTTGGAGATGTTTGGGGGGCTGCAATCACTTGGTATAGATATCTCTCCTTTGGGGAGGGAGAAGTTTGCACTGAACCTGTCAGCCAGTATGTTGGCAATGTCTGTAGGATCAGTAATCTTCACATTATTTTGAACTAGTTCTGAGCATATCTGGGAGTTTCCTCCCAGGTTTCTAACATAGCTAAAGAAGGCCTTATGATTGTCTTTTGAGTCTTTAGCTATTTTTCTCTCAAAATTTGCTTTGGATGATTTTATGAGAGCTCTTAGTTTTTTACTTATAGTGATCAAGGGTGTCTTACCTTTTAAGGATTTTGCTCTATCTTGTAGTAGCTTCCTCCTTTTGTTGTAGAGTTTGTTAATGGCTGGGGTCCACCAGAGTGGACGCTTGCCTTTGGTACAAAGAGTCTTTGTTTTGCTTGGGATTGCCTTATCCATGCAGTCCTGCAGGTGCTGGTAGAAGGCATTTGTAAGTGATTCAGCGGCTTGAGTACTGTTTTCCGCCGCTCGGGGCCTTAAAGGAGACCACACTAGTCTTTAGAAGTGTGAAGTTGGCTTTCGAGAAGTTCTTTACTGTGGTCTTTTTTTCAGGTGGGGTGGGATGAGGACCTCCAGCGAGATTAGTTTGTGATCTGATCTCACCAGTGAGGGGTATACTTCTGGTGTTGAACATTGTGCTCCCATGTTCGTGATGATGAGATCAAGTATGTTTTCTCCTCTTGTGGGGATGGTGACTAGTTGTTCCATGGCATTTGAGTTTATGAATTCCAGGAACTTTTGGGCTAGGGTGTTTGGGCTTGAGTAGTGTTCCCAGTTTATATTAGGGTAATTAAAGTCACCTAGTATGATGGTGTTTGGTGATACATTTATCCCCTCTAGTGTTTTCAGGAAGGCCATGTGAGGTTCCTGAGTTTGTGAGGGTGGCCTGTAACATGCTACAATTTGCAGAGCAGTCTTGCCTATGGTTAATTGCACCTGGATGGTCTCCGATGCATCGTGCGTTGCCACCAGTCTTGAGGTGTGGGTGTCCTTGATGAATATGGATACCCCCCTCCTTTCTTGGTATTGTCCGGATTTTGGGGCCGGAACGCATGATATGAGGTAAAACCTGATAGTGCTGGGGTGCTCTCAGGAGCCTTGAACCAGGTTTCTGTCACAGCACAGACATCGATGTTCTCCATACTGAGAAGGGCCTCGAGTGCGTGCATTTTGAGATTTAGACTTCTGGCATTGAGCAGCATTACCCTTAGTTTTTTTCCTTTTTTGTGTTCTAGGGTGGTAGGTTTAGAATTTGAGCCTTGCCTAAAAAAGGCACTATGGGGGTGGCAAGAGCCTTTGCCAATATCCGGAATCCTGTTCCTCTTGTCTTCATTAACCAATTTCCTTTGTAGCTGTCCTCCTCTTATTTCAATTTGATTGCAAAATTCCTTCCCACTACTTTTTCATTGGTTCTTATTAGCAAGCAAGGAAGTATCATGCAGAGAAGGCACTTCCTTTAAACCAAAACTGAATTCATTACCTTCCCATTGTGCGCCATATAGATCAAGAATACTAAAGGCTCACAAATATCTATGGGTGCAACCACATTCTTCTCACAAAACTTTTTTCAAATTGACCTCATTTACAATTGAAATGAAAATATTTATACGTGTCCTCAACCATAACTGTTTTGCACTAATTTTAGACCTATACTGTGTGTGCATTTCATTACTTGTTATCTGTGCTGTTAACTAACCTGAACAAAAAAATACAACACCTTCTGTCATAATGGTGTCTCATCATACTTTAGACTCATTCTCAACTGACATATTAACACTTGATTTTGTAAGGCAGTATAGCATTGCCTAGAGTTTACTGATAACCTAATTTTTATTTTTATTATTAATTTTTTATTCAGCTTTTTCTACTGTTTTTTTCCGACTAGGTTTATTTAAAAATAAAACTTTTCAACAAAGGTGAGGGGAGAAAAACTGCAGGATATCACACACATTTTCAAACATACATTCAGTAATATACATGAACATACATTAAATAATGCACATTAACACATACACGTACATTTGCTAATTAGATTATAATCATATGACACTAGAGACATTCATTAGAGTATAAAATATGCTTATGAATAAGTGGATGTTGAACATTGAGTATCTAAAGAGGTGTATTAGTCAGTTTGTCAGATCATTAGATTATATGATTAATGCTTAGAAAGTCAAAAAACTTAGCTAAGGGAAATAACTAGGTATGGCAGAAAATGTTGATAGCCGGGAGAAACTATTAAAACTATTCAGGCATAGGTGAACACTGGTTGTGTGGTATAATATTCTGAAAGAAGGAAAAACAGTTTAATGATATGGCAAGCTGGATATAACAGTGGCATTTATCCTGGAGATGTACAAAAGCAGATCCTTTGATTTGATAGATGATAATTTTGTTGAGTTTTAAATCAATTTGCAATCTGAATGGATTTCAGTGGTAGTACGATGTGGTTTCATACTTTAGCTGCACTGCTTGAATATACTACTAATGCGCTCTTCTACCTCTTCAGCCAACACTTACTACAATTTATGTTTCTCTCATGTCCTTCCATAACATTCTCATCTTTCTAATAATAATCTCTCTTCATGTCCTTAATTTTCCCTCCTGCTCATTCCTCTTCTTCATTTCATTTTATTTGTCTGTCTATTTTGGCAGCAGAATACTCTATTTTTCACCTCCATACATTATTAGGAATATAATTAATATTTTGAATAATTATATATTTGTTTACTTGACATACAGTAGGCTATCCACATCTGCAGTGAGTCTTGCTAATTGCAGTACATGTACTCTTGATCGCAATTTATCCTAGTAATATTTCTGTAAATGTATTTAATCTGTTTGAGCCTTTACCTTTTGTGGGGATTTTCTCCCCTTGCATATAATTACTCATCAGCTATTATAAATTGTTCTTTATGTGTGTTTTTGTAAAGCCTTATTTGACAGCTCATTTTAAAATATTATTATCTGTAGCAGGGCTTGCTCCCCTTGTACATACTTACTCAACTACTGTTTAAATGTTTTTGAATGTGTTGTGGAGCTTTTCTCTGTGAGCCGCTGTGACACCCATGCACTGACCCAGTAATCAAGGAACCTCAATCCTCACCACTAGCACCAGTGAAGGCCGTCCACATTTGGAAGGATAAAAGTACATAAACAGTAAAGTACAATTTCCTTTAAGAGCACACAGAAATCACAGTCAGTCTGGATCTGGTTTCTCCCTTTCTCTCTAGATCCCCAATAAGACTCCCCACTGGAACAGCTATAGAGTGGGGTACTTAGCCAGGCTTCCAAGCCAAGTCCCTGCCCAAATAGCTCACACACACATACACACACACACACACACACACACACACACACACACACACACACACACACACACACACACACACACACACACACACACACACACTTTGAGATATGGTTTATATACAACCACACAGACACTCCTGATGAAGGCTGGCACAGGTTCACTAGCTACGCCCCTTCTGTCCAGGCTATAAGGTGGTAATCCACTGCCAACAGAACCCCTATTTATCAGCTACCAATATGGTCCTTCCCAAAGGGTGTCCAATTTTACTATGCAATATTATTATCCAATAAGTAAATGTGAGCAGAACCTTTAAGGTTTATTGAAGTGGGCTTTGTACTGTATCACTATATACATGCAATGTACTCTAGAGCTTAAATGATATCTACACAAAACTATCACAGTTGAAAGGTTTAAACATATTTAATAATAAATAATAAAAACACAAGACAAATCTCAATTTAACAGAGTGCTAGTCAAGTGTTCAGAGATCATAGGAAAATGCTTAAAATAATACTGCAGAATACTCTAACATAAATTTAGAAAACAGCTAGACTAAACTTACTATTTTCTATCTATTTCCAAGAGAGACACTAAAGTCTAAGATCCTACTTACATACACAGCAAAGGCAGAGTACTGGTGAGTGGATGTTCTTCAGACAAAATCCAAAATGCTCTGTCTTTCTCTCTGAGATCTCTTAAACTGGTAATACATCATTGCTGACTCATTTTAGATTATATCATTATTCTCTGGTTCCCAGGCTAACAGAAACTCAGAGTTTAACATATCTTTGATCTTGCAGCTTCCAGGAACCCACATCAATAAAAGACATTATACATTTAAAATCTAGCAATTAACTCTGGTCTCAAAACAATATAAGGCATTCCTTAGTCCAGACATTCTGTCTCCAAGCTTTGAAATTGAACAGTCATAAAATGCTTTACTTCATCAGCTTTCTTCCAGCAGAGTGCACTGTGGTTACATGTTTGAAGTTCAACATTTAACACAGTTTTCTTTACATTTGTGAAACAGCCTGCGGAATGTATTAATATTTACAAATGACATAGAATTATCTACAAAATTCTGTCTAGCTGGGCTGGCAGCCTTTCAGTTTTTCACCTCCCCCCCCAAGAACTCAAACTAGTTTTTCAAGTGTCCCTTGAGAAACGTTGCTTGAGAGGGTTAGGTATATCTGAGTATACCTTACCCCATTCTCTGTATTGACAGCCCATCTGCGTTGGCATTGCTAACCCCACTGTGGTGCTACACTGACATATATGCTTGCAACCCCAGACTCCATCTTACCATTTTGCATTTTGCTGGCTGGCTCAGAGTAACCATGTTAGAGGGGTTATTATCTGTAACTACAGTGAATTCTCTTCATTACAGATAAGGCTGAAGTTTCTGCAGTGCCCATAATATGGCTAGCCATTGCTTTTCTACAGCTGCATAGCATTCCTCCCTGGGTTGGAGACTACAACTGATATAAACCACTTGGTGCTTTTCTCCCTCTGAAGAAAATTGGCTATGTACAGCCCCCCGCCCCATGGTTTAAAGCATCCACCTGCACAACAAATTATTTGCTGCAATCTGGACTGGCTAACACAGGGGGTCCTCCCAAAGCTTCTTTAAGCTTCTGGAGTGCCTGCTCACATACTGTGGTCCACACTACCTTATCTGGCCTGTTTTTCCTTGTCAAGTCTTTGACGGGAGCAGCTATGGTACTATAACTGGGGATGAACTTTCTGTAGTGCCATGCTGTTCCTAAGAATGCCCTCACCTGCTTTTTGGTAACAGTTGCAGGCCATGCCTGAATGGATTCCATTTTGGTAGGTTCTGGCCTGTTCTTACCACTCACCACTCTAAGTCTCAGATAGGAGACCTCTGCCATACCCACCTGAAATTTGCATGGCTTAATGGTCAACCTTGCCCTCTATAGTCTGTCCAGCACCACCCTGACATGATGAATGTGCTCTTGCCAGGAATGGCTGTAGATGGCAATATCATCTAGGTAAGCAAGAACAACCCTCCCGCTCCTGCTAGGATATGCTCTACCAGCCTCTGGAAGTTGCTGGGGCATTTTTCATCCCAAAGGGCATCTTTGTGAACTCATACAAGTCAAAAGGAGTCACAAAAGCTGACTTCTCTCTAGCAGTGGAAGTCAAGGGTACCTACCCTTGGTAATATCAATGGTTGTAAGATACTTAGCCCCACCCAGCTGCTCTAGGGTCTCATCTGTCCTAGGCATGGGGTAAGCATCTGACTCTATGTGACTACTTAATTTCCTGTAGTCCACACAGAACCTGGTGCTGCCATCCTTCTTTGGCACCAGCACCACTGGGGAGGCCTAGGAGCTGTTGGACTCTTGAATTACCCCTAGTTCCAACATCTGCTGTATCTCCTCCCTCAGAGTTTGTTTGTCTCTCTCTTAGGCGTTTGAGGTCCTGTATTTACCTGGTGCTGCACCAGGTGGGTGCACCCTGTTTTCCCAGTGAATCTGTCCCCAAACTCCTGTAACACTGCTGAGATTTCCTAAACATGGGTAGGAGATAGCTGCTGGGGCATTGCTACCCCTTCCACTGAGGTTTCAGTCTGAGCCTCACTGAGGAGATCAGTCACCAGATCTCCCTCAGACTCCTCCTGCAATCTACTGCAAATACTCAGCATAAGGGCATCCCTAGCATGGTAAGGTTTCCTCATTTTAACATGGTACAATTTGTGCCCCTGCCTCCTGCCTAGCAGTTCTACCATGTAGTTATCACTTAACTTTCTTACCACCTTGTAGGGTCCCTCCCAAGCTGCTTGCAGCTTGTCGTGTCTGAGAGGAATTAGAACCATTACCTGCTGCCCTACAGAATACTCTCTAGCTCAAGCATTCCTGTCATGCCAGATCTTTTTCTGCTGTTGGGCTACTGCCAAGTTCTCCTGGGCCAAGCCCATGAGTTCCCTGAGCCTTGTCCTGATGTTTAGGACATATGCCACAGCAGACTCCTTGTGAGATTCACACTCATCTTCCCACTCATCACAAATTAAATCTAGAGGTCCCCTCACCTTATGCTCATACAGCAATGCAAAGGGTGAAAAAACAGTGGATTCCTGGGGAACCTCTCTGTAAGCAAACAACAGATGGGGCAAATATTTTCTCACTCCATCTTAAACTGGTCTGCAAATGCCTGTAGCATGGACTTGATTGCAGAGTTTAACCTCTCAACAAGACCATTAGTTTGGGGATGGTAAGAGGTGGTCTTCATGTGCTTCACCCCCACAGTACTTCCGCAGACAAGCCAGCAGGTCTGACATGAAATTGGCACCTCTGTCATTCAGTATTTCTTTTGGGAAACCTACCCTGCTGAAAATCTCTAACAAAACATTTGCCAATTTTTCTGACTCAATGGAGGACAAAGCCACTGCCTCAGGGTATCTTGTAGCATAATCTACTACCACTAAGATATACTTTTTTCTCTGTAATGCTTGGGGTACTCAGAGGCCTCACAGTATCCATAGCTACCTTCTGAAATGGCTCCTCAATCACAAGCGAAGGCATCAAAGGAGCTCTCACCTTATCTCCTGCCTTGCCTAACTTTTGGCACTGCTCACATCTCCTGCAGTATCCTGTTACATCTCTGGAAATTCCAAGCCAATAGAAGTTCTGCATAATATGTCTCTTTGTACATTTTATGCCCATATGACCTGCAAAGGGAATATCATGGGCTATGGCTAGAAGCACTAGACGGTAGGCTCTAGGCACTACCAACAGCTGTATTTTCTCACCTTCTAGCCCTCCATCAGGGGTCCACTCTTTGTACAGTAATCCTTTGTCCCAGTGTACAGATTCTCTCTTCTCTTGAGAATCAGGTGCCTCACTAGCTACCTTACTCAGGCACTGTAATGTAGGGTCTGAGAGCTAAGCCTGTCTCAACTATCTTTTTGTAACCCCTCCCAGCTCCCCTTCGACAGGACGTCTGGCATCCACTGACAGTGGTGCCTCACTGTCAGCCTGGGTACTACTTCTCACCTCTACCTTTGTAGTCACTCTGTCCAAGGGAACATCAGTACCCACAAGCAGCTGTAGCTTACCTTCCGTTTCACTGCTACAGGGTAGCACCCTCCCTGAAGTAACCACCTCACCAGTCCTGGCTGCAAGTATGCAGTCTGCCTGGGTCTTCCCCAGGCTACCAGACCCACATGCTTGTCTGGAAGCCTGACTGCATGTAACTGCATTCACACATGGTACCACCTCATCCAAATCCTTCCCTATCAGGATATCTGCAGGATTGTAGTTCAGTAACCCTGTTGTCTCAAGAAAACCTACTATTGGCATTTTGTCTTTCCCACTTACTGGCTCTCTCACCTTTTGTTCCCCATCTTGCCTTTATGTGCATCTGTATGCCACATGGCCGAACTAGTTGCTCTCAGAGCATTTAACCCTAGGTCCTGGACATATACCTGGACTAGTGGCTTCCCCTGCTACTGGTAGATTCTGTTGGGGCAGTCTGGGCTGCCCACCATGGGTTCCTTTAGACCCACGAGCAGTACCAGGGGTCCCTTTTTTGTGCAGGGATACCCTGCTTGCTAGGTAGAGGTCTCCCTTCTTCCCCATCTCATCTGAAGTGCACATTATCTATCAGCTAACCAGATCTTCATGTCCTCAGGCAAAGTGTTAAAGATTGGTTTCCTCATCAAAAGGTCTGCCAGCCCTTCAAAAGTGGTGACCTGCCATCCACTCTCCTACCTATGAAAATAAGTTCTTAGTTCAGCAACATATTCACACACATTTTCATCTGCCTTGCGTCTATGCTCACAAAACTTTTTCCTATAAGTTTCAGGTGTTAGCTTAAAAAATTCTGACAGACAATTCTTGACAGCAGTATAATAAAAAAATAATGATCAGATAAGTTAGACAGCACAATTACAGATTTACCATGGTGTAAGGGGGTCAGGAACCATACACAGAGCCTTTGGTCAAATCATACTGTTTACATACCCTCTCAAACATGTGAATGAAACTATCAAAATTATCCCCCTCTGTAAACTGCGGAAAAAAATTACTGATCTTTTGTGCTTCTGGGGTCCAGTTACTCCCTTCCCTATTACCTCCAGGACTCTGGTGAAGAGTCAGCATCTCCTTTTCATGCTGCCTCTGCCTCTCCTTCTCCTCAGCTTCCAGACGTAGCAGTTTCTCATTCTCCTCAAGCTGTAGACATCTCAGTCTCTCTGCTGCTTCTGTTTCCAAATGCCTGGCTTCCAACACAAGTCTCTTTAGCTCCAGATGAACTTTAAAGTCCTCTGCAGAAAGGCTGAGCTGTCCACTCTCTGAGTGTTGTACATCTCCACAGCCAGTATGATGGTCCTCTTGATTGCTGTTTTCTGGTGCAGCTGTGACCAGAGCTGCAATCATGTCTGCCTTATTCAGGTTCCCATGCACCAGTCCCTTAGCCTGGCACATCTCAGCCAAATGGCTCTTTGTCAGCTTGCCATACTCCTCTGCTAACATGCTTGCCTGCTCTCCCTGACTAACTAAGCTAACAAAAGAAATGAAACAATTGTAATCTGAAGTCTGAATATTCACTGCATAGCTGATTTAGAGTACAACAACACCCTCAGTGATTCCTGTATACAAGCTACAGGAATTCACTATCCACAGCACTGCAAGCCAATTAGTATGTACCAGACAATGAATATGGTGGTGTGGATATCTGGATATCCCACCATTGCCAACCAATTAATATGTGATGCCCGTGCACTGACCCAGTAATCAAGGAGCCTCAATCCTCACCACTAACACCATTGAGGGGCATCCACATTGGGAAGCATAACAAATACACACACAGTAAAGAAAATTTTCCCTTAAGAGCACACAGAGATCACAGTCAATCTGGGGCTGGTTTCTCCCTTTCTCTCCAAATCCCCAGTAAGACTTCTCACTGGCACAGCTACAGAGTGGAGTCCTTAGCCAGGGTACTCCCTCTTTCCAACCAGTGCTTTGTGTCCCTGCCCAAGTAGCTGACACACACACACACACACACACACACACACACACACACACACACACACACACACACACACTCACACACACACACACACACACACACACACACACACACACAGATATACACACTTTGAGATATGGTTTCTATGCAGCCACACAGACATTCCTAGGAAGACTGACACAGGTTCACTAGTTGTGCCCCTTCAGTCCAGGTTATAAGGTAGTAATCCACTGCCACCAAAACCCCTGTTTATCAGCTACCAATAAGGCCCTTCCCAAAGGGTGCCCAATTTTACTGTGCAATATTATTATCCAATTAGTAAGCGTGATTAGAACTTTTAAGGCTTATTGGAGTGGCTATGTACAGTATCACTATATACCTGCAATGTACTCTAGAGCTTAAATTATCTCTACACAAAACAGCCACAGTTGAAAGGTTTAACATTTTTTAATAATAAATAATAAAAACACAAGACAAACCACCTTAATTCAAGACAGTGCTAGTCAAGAGTTCAGAGATCACAGGAAAATGCTTAAAATAATACTGTAGAATAGTCTGACATAAATATAGAAAACAGCTAGAGTAAACTTACTATATTCTATCTATTTCCAAGAGAGACACTAAAGTCTAAGATCCTACTTACATACAGAGCAAAGGCAGAGTACTGGTGAGTGGATGTTCTTCGGACAAAATCCAAAAGGCTCTCACTTTCTCTCTGAGATCTCTTAAATCGGTAATACATCACTGCTGACTCATTTTAGATTACATCATTCTTCTCTGGTTCCCAGGTTAACAGAAACTCAAGAGTTTAACATATCTTTGATTTTGCAGCTACCAGGAACCCACAGCAATAAAAGACATTATACATGTAAAATCTAGCAATTAACTCTGGTCTCAAAACAACAGAAGGAATTACTTAGTCCAGACATTCTGTCTCCGAACTTTGAGATCAGTCATAAAATGCTTTACTTTATCAGCTTTCTTCTAGCTTAACACAGTTTTCTTTACATTTGTGGAACAGCCTGAGGATTTTATTAATGTTTACAAATGACATAGAATTATCAACAAAATTCTATCTAGCTGGGCTGGCAGCCTTTCAGTTTTTCAGTCTCAACTAAAAATGGGCCATTGGCTTAGCCAGACTTTCTTGGTTATCAAAGGATAAATAAATAAATAAATAAATAAATAAATAAATAAGAGTCACCTGTACAATTAGATAATTGGTTATAGTGATCAGTGTTTTTTTTTTCTAGAGCACAATTCTATTCAGGGAGTAATGCTGTATTAAGCTTTTATGGGCTGAGCTATTTTCTGGCTTATAGAAAAGTGTGTTTTGTAGTTTGTCGAGAAAGAGCTAGGTGTTGTGTTAATTCTTAACAATTTAATTCTCTGAGGGTTAGGTAGTGGTGTGTTCTTTGCTATAGTTTACTGCAAATTTGGCTATTTTATTATAACATTATTCCAGTATAGAGAGTTGTAAGATTTGAACTTTAGTAAAGATTGTAGTAGCATAGAGGAGAGAAAGTAGAGGCCATACATATTCTGGCTATGTCAGTGAGATAGGCGTTTACTGTCTCTATTTTTTCTAGTTTATGATGAGCTTTTTTAAACATGGGTGATACATGGCGGTCATCTATGATGATATCTAGTAATTTTGTGTGGATTTCTTGTTCTATCATGGTGCTGTTGGCCTAGACACTAGTAAGTAGTGTTGTTTAAGTGATAGATGTGTTTTGGGTGAATTTATTTGTTTATTTATTGCCACTTGTTTATTGGTAGAGTCTGACTGGGCTTGCAGTCCAATTTATAGCCAAGACCTGGGGATAAAAGCTCCAATGACAGAATTACAGTAGAACTATTTGATAGAGCTACAGTTCATAGCATTTACATATTGTAGACATTTTACAGTTTGAATTCATATTGTAACTATCAGCAAAAACAAGAAATAATCATATATACTATTGTTATTATCTGCAAAAACAAGAAAGTGTTATATACATAATTTACAAAGTGATAACATTTTACATAATGCAGAACAGAGTATAAGAAAGAAGAAATAAACAAGTATGTAGTCTATTTGGTGAACACAGCAACATAAGGGTATATAAGAGGAATCAAAGTTGTGATGTTGCAGATGGAGAAAAGAGGAAGAAGTTAAGGTTCCCAGAGGAAAGTAGAGCTAGCGTGAAATTCAGATAGTCTATATAAGGAATAGACATGTGAAAGAAGGTGGGATAGAGAAATAGAAGGAAAGACTCGTATGACGGGTGGGAGAGATGAAATTACCTGAGATGGGAGCAAAAAATATCCGGGAGGCAGTTAGGTGTAATTTTAGGCTGTTCTTGAAGTTTTTTTTATTGTGGTGTCTTGTTTTAAAGCAGTGGGGATAGAGTTTCATTTTCTGGTAACATATGAGCAAAAACAAGAAATAATCTTATTTATAAAAGTGATAAAGAACATTTGCATCTTCTTCTTTCAGCTTTTCCCGGTTAGGGGTCACCACAGCAGATCATCTGTCTGCTCATGATTGGTAGTGGAGTTTTACAGTGTCAAGTTGCCAGCCCGGCACCCAACCTTCCACAGAAGGCACACACACACTCACACCTAGGGCCAATTTAGAGTGTCCAATCCACCTACTGAATGTCTTTGGGATGTGGGAGGAAACTGGAGCACCCGGAGGAAATCCACGCAACCACAGGGAGGACATGCAGACTCTGCACAGAAGGCACCCCAGTCAAGAATTGAACCGGAGAACCTCTTGCTGTGAGGAGGCAATGCTAACCACTGCACCACCATTTGCATATTGCAGAAATAAGTATGAGAAACAAGAAGGAAATGTATGTGTATACTGTATCTGCTCAAAGTAGCAAGAGTATGTAAGAGGAAGCAAAGTAATGAAGAGCAGTCAATTAGCTTTTTTAGGGTTTAGAAGTAGTTGCGAATTATTTAGCTATATGTCTATCGATAAGAAGAATTATTGTGTAAGGACTTGGAGTTTAGAGAGGGATTTTGGCAGAACAGAATAGGGTTAAGTTATCACAGTATTGAATTATGGTAGTATTTTTTGTAGCAGTGGTCATCGATAAATATGTCAAAAAGTATGAGGCCTAATATAGATCCTTGTGGAACACCAATACTGACAAGAATTCATTTTTCCATTTCACTGCTTTTGCTCTGTTTGACAGGTAGCTATGGACCTACAGCAGTAAAGAAATGGTGAAGCTAATGATGACAGTTTATGTAAGAGCTTCTGGCTAGAAACAGTATCACAAGCTTTTGATAAGTCCAGGAACATGCTGGAGACTAGGTTTCCAGCATTTTTGTGGGTGTTAACAGTATTAACAAAGTTCAGCAAAATGGCAGTTGTGCAGTGATGAGGCCGGAAGATGTGTTTGATAAGTTGTTATGGATATCTTTTTCTAATATTTTTGATAGAGGAGATAGGGTGGCGTTTGGTCCATAGTTTGAAAGATCTGTATTAATGATTTTTTCAGTTGTTAGTGGACTTTATTTTCAGGTATTAATCAGGTTATCAGCACTGAAACAGGATTTGCACTAGCCTCAGCTGTTATTTTAACATTTTCACAAAGTAAATTCTCAGGGCACTTGTAGTAGGCTATAATTTTGAGGCATTCTTTGATAACATCTGCGGGAACTGATTGAAAGGATGTATGTTGAAGGAGGTTATTTGATTGAATAAGGATCTTAAGAACTTGATTAGTCACCTGATCGGTCAATGACTGTACCGTCTGTATAAAGTGGGCATTGAAATGGTTGGTATCATTTTGTTTCTGTGTCTGGTGTTGGCTGTATAGCTTGTGCTGGATTTAGTTTCTTCTATCTAGCACATACAGCTTCTGCCAATGAGAATTATTTATCTCAAACAGAGGCAAGTCTGTCAATCTCATGCACAGTCAATAAGCAGCATCACAGCACCACTATATTACCACAGCATTACCACAGCACACCACTATAGTAATACAATACCACAGCATTACCACAATGCAACAACAGCATTATATTAATACGACACCACGACGTTACGACATCACTCCTGCATATGCTGAGGTAATCCTTATCTAGACCCATGGTATGTCCTACTAACTTGCCTCGGCCATGTAGACAAACTCGTAACACTACATTCAGATCTGAACCCACAACAAGAATTAGCAACACTGTTGGATACTCTTTTCAAACATAGTCTAAGCATCGTCTTCATCCTGGCTGAATGGAAAAAGGCCATTCTTATTTTCTTGCACAAAGGTGGTGTTTCCACTGACCCTGGAACTATAGTCCTATTAGCCTGACTAGCCTTATCTGCAAATCCATGGAATTTATCCCCATGGACCTTATCAACAAAGATATAGGTAATATCCAAATACTTGACCCTACTCGATTTGGATTTGTCAAATGGAAATCTTGCTTGTTAAATCTGGTGGACTTCTTCAAGACAGTCACTAAGGCCCTTGATGAGGGGAATTCTGTGCATGCAGCCTACCTGGACTTAGCCAAGGGTTTTGACACTATCCTGCACTCATTAGATGGATTGCTAACTGGCTCACTAATAGATCCCATATAGTCAAAATAGGGAAATCCACCTCCAACAGCAGACCTTTAACCAGTGGCGTTCCACAGGGATCAGTCCTTGGACCTCTACTGTTTTGTAATCTATTTCTCCAAAGTACAAGCTAAAGCTAAAGGTCTGTGGCTGGCAAATGTTTCAGATGACTGCAAACTGGGTGCGGTCATAGAATCTCCAAATGAAGTCAACATCCTACAAGAGGGTCTTACAAAAAGAAATGATTAGTGCCAAACTTATGGCCTTAAACTCAATGCAAGAAAATGTATTATCATTCCTTTTGGTAAGAGCAATGTTCCTGCTAACTACTGCATCAATAACAACACTCTAAGTATGCAATCTGTGGTGAGAGACCTGGGCACACAGGTTGACAGCAACCTTACCTTTTACCACCATGTCGGCACAGTGGTAAGAAGGGCATTCTATATTGTTCATCTCATAAGTAAGGGCAATGCATCCAGGAAAAAAAGAAGTTAGAACCTCTCTGTACACTTCCCTCATCAGGCCAATAATTGAGTAGAATGCCCCTTTATGTATGTACCTTTCCAAGCACCTGCAGCAATTGGAGACCACAAAGCTTCCTCACAAGAATAATTCAAGGTCTTCAGCATCTGTACTATGAGGGTCATCTGAAATCACTGTCACTTTACTCTGTTTCATATAGACTACTCCAAGAGAACTCTGCATTGCATATAAGGCAACCTTTGACCCTGCTTTACTGGAAATGCTGCATATCAGTAAGCCAAATGGTACATGGGTTACTTGCTCTAAAGGCCTTAACCTGGTATATGACATTAATAGGCCTGCTGATGGGGCAGATTTGTCTCCCACAGGTTACCACATCTTTTTAGCAGGCTCCTCCTTTATGTCAAGCAGAGCACCTCATTGGCCTTCTTCAAAATCAGTCTGGCGATTGGATGGATAACCATAAATTCACCACAGGGGTTCCACCTGTGTCCCTCTTGGAAAGGGACAATAGCTGCTGATCATGGAAATAAGGGTAAAACATGGCTAGGCTTGAAAGGGCCTTAGGGTCATTAGCCTAGTAACAGCCTATGATCCTATGATCTTATGAACTAGTTTTACTAAGAGTCACCCATACTCCATCTATACTACAAATAACTGTTCCTCTTCCACATACCTTCAGTACAACCAAGAAATACTGTAGTCTTTTTGTGTGTCTATTGTAAGACATTTAGATACAATAAAATGAAATGAAAACAACATCCAGGGAAAACGAAGCGTTCTGTTGTGCTTTTATTCCAACTTGCAGAACAACTCACTGAAAAGCATTGGTTTTCCGCTAAAAACATTCCAACCTATCAGGCTTGAACAAAACCATTTTAGCGGCAAACCAATATATTTAAATAAAGACTGATTCAGTAATGTCATTATCTGAAGAAGTTACAGCTACTGTGATGAAAAACATGTAGGAGATTTTCTGCGTTTATGCTTTTCATTGAGTTGTTTTGCAAGCTGGAATAAAAGCATAACAGAACGCTTCGTTTTCCCTGGATGTTTTTTTCATTTAATTCTACTGGTTATAGTTGTAGCTTAACCATAGGCTGCTGTTTCGTTTGACATTTAAATACAGTAGTCACCAGTTTGGCAAAGGAACTGGTAACAACTTCCCATCTAGTGCTGCATTTAGGGATGTCATTTGGGTCCTTACGTGTCTTATCTATATGGAGGTAATGATCTTGACAATCCAACATGGGAGACATGCGATAAGACAATGCTGAGTTTTCTGCTCAAGTTTTTAAAGAACATAAGACCTTGACAAGGAGCAGTATTTCAGATTAATCAAAAATGATGCTTAAATGCAGGGACAAACTAATTTGCTAGCAAATTTCTAGGGGGGAAGCCACTACATGTCTGTATGGGAATAAAATGGTCAAAAGATCCACTTGCTTTGCCAGGGATGGCCTGCACCACTTGGTTTAGGTGCACTGGCAAAACTTTTGCTACCCTACAGAGCCTTTTTTAAGCAGACTTTACCTGATGGATACCCAGACATAATATATTCCAATCCAGATAATACCAAAGTGACACTACTGAATATTTGAAACTCAGAAAACAACATTTCTCAACTTGAGGTCCTCTTAACTCTTAAAGAGATAAACATTTGTATGACTACAGAAATCTGGTTCTGGTGCAATGATGGCAAGACTCTGTTCTGAGGTACAATGCCTATCATGCAGTCAGATTCACTGCAACTTTGGGTAAACATCTGCATTTGTCCATAGCACCATTATTTTTCACTAAATTCTGCCTGGTATAAATGTGGAATTGGTCAAAGTCCTAGTTCCATTCAGTAAAAAAAAAAAAATCATATTATAGCCAATTATAGATCCCCTTATTTGCCCCATTCAGGAATGCCTGAGCCTAAAACCTTCTTCTGGATGCCTCCAGCAATCCACACATAAGCTATCAGACATATATTATCAAGCGCAAATATGACCAGAGATTTCTTGAATTTATACCGCCAATATGTCTGACAAAATTGCCTGCCTATCCAGCAGAGGTGTAATTGTCTTGCTCATGTCTTCATGGACATTTCCCCAAATTTTAACATCCCACATATTATCCCCTACCTAGTCAGATCTGACCATCCTGCTATGACTTTTCCCCTTATCACCAGATTGTTACCCTTATTAACTATATTATACACAAAAGGATTACTCCAAAACTAATTACATACTATTTATCATATTTATTTATCATCAAATTAATCAAACAGGACATAGGGAACCTCCAAACACTGGATCTGTTTCAGTATGGATTTTTCAAGGGCAGGTCATGCTTATTGAACCTGGTAGATTTTTGAAAAGGTCACCAAAGCAATAGATGAAGCAAAGTGGTACACCTCTCATACCTCAACCTGACCAAACGTTTTGACATAATTCCCAACTCAGGCATAGTAGAAAAGCTAAATAAACTGGGAATAAATCCCAGTGTCACTCACTGGATTGCCAAACTTCCTCACAGACTAGCTGCAGATAATCAAAATAGGTGTAGTTACCTTCTAAAGAGACCACTCACCAATGAAGTCCTCCAGTATTCTGGGCTGGGGCCACTCCTGTTTGGCATTTATTTTTCTGAAGTAAAAGCCAGTATCAAAAGGTGCAAACTGGCCCAAAAGGTGCTAACTGGCCCAAAAGGTGCTAACTGGCTTAGTCTGCAGATAACAGTAAGCTATGAGCAGTCATTGAATTCCCAAATGACTTAGCCATCCTGCAGGAAGGTTTGTATAAAATAAACAATTGTGTCAAAATCATAGACTGAAACTAAATGCCACAAAATCCATTACTATATTCTTTAGGAATTCATCTACCACAGGGAACAACCAGATTTACAATACTGCCCTAAGAGTCAACCCAGTTATTCAGGATTTGGGAACTTATGCAGACAGTGAGCTAACTTTTGACCAACATGTGCCTATTGCTGTAAGAAAATCCTGCTGTATTACACAGCTTATAAACAAATGAATTGTGACTAGATCTAGAGATGTCACTGACCCCCTTTACTCAGTCCTCATTTATTTATTTTTTATTTTATTTATTATATTTCACATTTCTTGATTGGATTAGTCTGACTGGGCAAATAGCCCTTTTTCAGCAGAGACCCGAGGAGAAAAGCTCCAACAGAAAAACAGAAACCTAGGTAAATAACATGGTAAAAATATTCCAAAGAGAAAGATTGCATCACAACCAAGAATACATAGTACAAAATACAAAAATTATTAGAGAAAACATACAAAATAAGATAATTCTAAATAATGTACAATATATACAACATAGCAGTGTATGGTCAGATTTGAACATACAAAATAATACAGATAAATATAAATATAAATATCATAAGAGGTCACATGGTAATGGAACCTATAGGAGGAGCAGAAATATTTAAAGGCATTAGTATGTACAGGGGTAAAGACCCATGTGAAAGGCCAATAACCAAACAGAAGTTCATGGAAACTGAGAGAATAAAATCAAAACAGTTAGCATAGTATAATGAAGCACAGAAACTGTTAGCAAAGTATAAAGGAAGAAGCAAAGAGGAGTGGGAGAGATAGGCAGCAGAGCTGTAAGCAGGGGAGATAAAATAGCTTGGGTCACATAGAGGCAGTAAATTGCAGAAGGATGAAAATTTTGTTAATCAGGGTGATTACATAAGCAGGACCAAGAATTATAGAGTCATTCCTTCAGGGTGGTTTTAAAGGATTTAGGGTTAGTGATTGATCTGACACTTAAAGGTAGTTTATTCCAGGAATTAGCAACAAAGTAACTGTAAAGGAGTTTACCAATATTTTTATTAGGCTTATAGACTTGCAGCAGGTGCTGTTGGGAGCTATGGAGAGCACAGCAGGAGTGTAAGGTTGGATGAGAATAGAGAGAGAGGAACATGAGGAGGGTTTGTATAGGATAGCGTGTGCCATGAGAAGCTCGGGTAATAGAATTTGGTGATGAAATTCCAACCAGTGTAGTCTTTTTAGATCACTGTAGTAGTAGGTACGATAAGGTTAGTTAGAGGCAAATATAGCAATTTTATTATAAGTGAGTTCAAATTTGGACAGAAGATTGGATTGGAAATTAGTGAGTATAGGGGCTGCATAGGGAAGTGTGGGAAGTAGAAAAGCTGGTACAAGGGACAGTCTTGAAGCATTTGTGAGGATTTTTTTTAAGCCTGTATAGCAGGCTAAGCATTTGATGTGTCTTTTTAATGCACTGATGAGTGTGGCAAATGCCAATGCCTCTGTCAAATGACGTATGTGGACAATACAGATTTTCATACTGGATCAGTCAAGGCCCAGGTTAACAACAACCACCACCAGTACTGTTAGCCAACAGGGTGCTGGCAGAAATTGGGCTATTGTTGGCTGAAGGAGAAGAAGAGGGGTAAGGCATGCCCGAAGGCAGGAAGAGAGCAGGAAGGTTAGGAGTGTAGTAGTGAGGGTAGGAACTTTGAATGTTGGCAGTATGATTGGCATAGGACGAGAGCTAACTGATATGATGGAGAGAAGGAAGGTTGATATATTGTGAATGCAAGAGACCAGATGGTAGGGGAGTAAGGCCAGGTGTATAGGAGGTGGATTCAAATTGTCTATCATGGTGTGGATGGCAGGAGAAATGGGGTAGGGGGTTATCCTGAAGGAACAGTATGCCAAGATTGTTTTGGAGGTGAAAAGAGTGTCAGATAGAGTGATGTTTACAAAGTTGGAAATTGATGGTGTAATGGTGAATGGTGTTAGTGTATATGCACCGTAAGTTGGGAGTGCGATGGATAAGAAAGAAACATTTTTGAGTGAGTTGGATGAAGTGGAGCTGAGTGTACACAAGGGTGAGAGATTGGTGTTTAGAGTGGAGTTCAATGGGCATGTTTGTGAAGGGAGCAGAGGGGATGAGAAAGTGATGGTTAGGTATGGTGTTAAGGAGAGGAATGCAGAAGGTCAGATGATAGTGGATTTTGTGAAAAAGATGGACATGGTTGTGGTGAATACGTATTTTAAAAAGGGGGAGGGGCACTGGGTGATGTACAAGAGTGGAGGAAGATGCAGACAGGTGGATTATATCCTATGCAGGAGGGCTAGTCTGAAGGAGATTGGAGACTGTAAGGTGGTAACAGGGGAAAGTGTAGTTAGGCAGCAAAGAATGGTGGTCTGTAGGATGACGTTGGTGATCAAGAAGAAGAGGAGGAGTGTGAGAGCAGTGCCAAGGATTAAATGGTGGAAGTTAAAAAAGGGTGATTGTGAGGTGGAGTTCAGAGAAGAGTCAAGGCAGGCAGTGGAGGGCAGTGAAGAGTTATCTAATAGCTGGGTAACTACAGCAGAGCTGGTAAGGGAGACAGCTAGAAAGGTGCTTGGTGTGACATCTGGACAGAGGAAGGAGGTCAAGGAGACCTGGTGGTGGAATGAGGAAGTACAAGAGAGTATACAGAGGAACAGGCTAGTGAAGAAGAAGTGGGATTGTCAAAGAGATGAAGAAAGTAGACAGGAGTATAAGGAGATGAGGCGCATGGCAAAGAGAGAGGTGGTGAAGGCTAAGGATAAGGCATATGGAGAGTTGTATGAAAGGTTGGACACTAAGGAGGGAGGAAAGGACCTGTACTGATTGGCTAGCCAAAGGGACTGAACTGGGAAAGATGTTCAGCAGGTAAGAGTGATAAAGGATAATGAGGGAAATGAACTCACAAGTGAGGAGAGTGTGTTGAGCAGATGGAAAGAGTACTTTAAGGGACTGATGAATGAAGAGTATGAGAGAGTGAGAAGGTTGGATGATGTGGGGATAGTGAATCAGGAAGTGAAACAGATTAGCAAGGAGGAAGTAAGGACAGCTATGAAGAGAATGAACAATGGAAGGGCTGTTGGCCCAGATGACATACCAGTGGAAGCATGGAGGTGCTTAGAAGAAATAGCAGTGGAGTTTTTAACCAGATTGTTTAATGAAATCTTGGAAAGTCAGGGGATGCCTGAGGAGCGGAGAAAAAGCGTTTTGGTACCTATCTTTAAGAATAAGGGTGATGTGCAGAGCTGTAGTAACTACAGATGGATAAAATTGATCAGTCACAGCTTGAAGTTATGGGAAAGAGTAGTGGAAGCTAGGTTAAGAAGAGAGGTGATGATTAGTGATCAGTAGTATGGCTTCATGCCGGGAAAGAGCTCTACAGATGTGATGTTTGCTCTGACAGTGTTGATGGAGAAATATAGAGAAGGTCAGAAGGAGTTACATTGTGTCTTTATGGACTTAGAGAAAGCATATGACAGGGTACCTATAGAGGAGTTGTGGTATTGTATGAGGAAGTCGGGAGTGGCAGAGAAGTATGTAAGAGTGGTATGGGATATGTACAAGGGTAGTGTGACAGCAGTGAGGTCTGTGTTGGGAGTGACAGATGCGTTTAAGGTGGAGGTGGGATTACATCAAGGATCAGCTCTGAGCCATTTCTTATTTGCAGTGGTGATGGACAGGTTGACAGACAAGATCAGGCAGGAGGCCCCATGGACAATGATGTTTGCATATGACATTATGATCTGTAGTGAGAGAAGGGAACAGGTTGAGGAGACCCTGGAGAGGTGGAGATATGCTCTAGAAAGGAGAGGAATGCATGTCAGCAGGACTAAGACAAAATATATCTGTGTGAATGAGAGGGAGCATAGAGGAATGGTGAGGATGCAAGGAGTAGAGTTGGTGAAGATGGATGAGTTTAAGTACTTGGGATCAATAATTCAAAGAAAAGGTGAGTGTAGAAGAAAGGTGAAGAAGAGAGTACAGGCAGGGTGGAATGGGTGGAGAAGAGTGTCAGGAGTGATTTGTGACAGACAGGTACCAGTAAGAGTCAAAGGGAAGGTGTACAAGAGGGTAGTAAGACCAGCTATGTTATATGGGTTGGAGATGGTGGCATTGACAAAAAGCCAAGAGTCAGAGCTGGACGTGGCAGAGTTAAAGATGTTAAGATTTGCATTGGGTGTGATGAGGATGGACAGGATTAGGAATCAGTATATTAGAGGATCAGCTCAGGTTAGATGGTTTACAGAATAAGCCAGAGAGGCAAGATTGCTTTGGTTTGGACATGTGCTGAGGAGGGATGCTTAATATATTGGGAAAAGGATGCTAAGGATGGTACTGCCAGGTAAGAGGAAAAGAGGAAGACCTAAGATAAGGTTTATAGATGTGGTGAGAGAAGACATGAAGGTGGTTGGTGTGACAGAGCAAGATGCAGAGGACAGGAAGAAATGGAAACAGATGATCTGCTGTGGTGACCCCTAACAGGAACAGCTGAAAGACAAGAGAGAGATGTGTGTGGCAATCAAACTTTAGTTGGTCGGCAATATGAATGCCTAGAAGTTTAGTGTGCAGATCAGTGGAGATGGTTGTGTTGCTGAGCGAGGAGAAAGTAAAAGTGGCTTTGTGATGTGGAAGAGTTGAGGGAGGAACATGAGAAGTGTGTTTTTTTTTGGATTAAGTAACAGTTGGTTGGAAGTAAGACATCTTTTGACTGTGTGAAGAGACTGTTGGGTAGGGGTACGGATGTCGGTGATGTTGTCAGAACAGGAGATGATTGTAGAGTCATCAGCATATTGAACGACTGTAGAGAGTGGGCAAGAAGAGTAGAGGTCATTGATAAAGATGTTAAAAAGTAGGGGTCCCAGGATGGAGCCTTGGGATATCCCTGTTTGAACAGGTAAGAAAAGAGACAAGTTAGATCACCATGTTAATGCCTGGAGTCTACTGGAAAGGTAGCTTGAGAACCAAGATAGCACAGAGTTGGAGAGGTTAAGTGAGGTTAGTTTGGATAGAACTAATCCATGGGATACAGTACTGAAAGCTTTAGAGAGATCAGGAAGCAAGCAGGAGACTAACTTGTTGTCACAAGAATTTGCAATAGTATTTAAGAAGAATGTCAAAGCAGTAACAGTGCTATGTTTTGGGTGAAAACCATGCTGTGTGGGTGTGAGAAGATTTTATTGTATAAGATGGTCAAAAAGCTGTTTGCGAATAAAAGTTTCTAGGATTTTAGGCAGGGGAGATAAGATGGCAATTGGTCTGAAGTTAGAGGGGTTGGTTGAGTTGCTGCCTTTATGCAATGGAATGACATATATTATTTCCATATGTTAGGCACAGTGCTTTCTGTAATGGACCTATTGAGTAATATGGAGATGGAGAAAGTGATAGAGCTGGCAGCAATTTTTAGGAATTGAGGAGGTAGATTATCAACTGATGGAGAGCAAGTTTTAAATTTACTCAGAAGAGATTTAATGTAGTCTGTAGGGATGGGTTTAAGAGAAAATATGGAAGATGGAGTAGGTGTAGAGGATATGGGATGGGAAATATTGTCATTCTTGGTAAGGTTGTGGTTAGTGTCAGTGAAGATGGTATTTATGAAAGTAGCAGTGTCAGTGGCAGTGCTATTAGGGCAGAGGGATGATGGGCTTCCAGGATGTAGTAGCTTATTAATTGAGTGCCAGAATTTGGGGGGGGGGGTTGATTGGAGATTGTTAAGTGGTTTATGGAAGAAGTTGTGTTTGTCTAGGGTTACCTTTTTTTGGTTAAGTTTTGAGCTCTCTATAGGATTGATCAGTGAGGGATTTTGATCTTTTCCATTTTTTCCACAAACTATCTTTCTTATTCATGAGAGTTTGGGTGGCTTGCATTAGCCACTGGGCATAATGTGTTTTTATTCTTAGTTCCCTGATGGAGGCCATGGAGTTGAGTGTGTCTAGAAATATGTTGCTGAAATCCAGCACAGCTTCCCCTAGGGGAAGATTATGGAGGAAGGACCAGTTAATTGAAGATTAAAATTGGAGAGGTTGCGACATTCTTTGAATTGCTGGGGTTTACATATTTGAGGAAGGTGTCTAAGTACGTAGGTGGAATGATGATCACTGAGGGTATTGGGTAGAGTAGAGGGGTTGTGATAGGATTACAGGTTAGGACCCAATCTAGACTGGAGCCATAACTGGTACATTAGACCAGTAATTAAATATAATGCCCTTTTGGCATGTTATCTGTCCACACACATGCAGTAACTGGAACACCCACAGAGTTACCTTAATAAAAGTATACAAGGCCTAAACAACATGGCCTACATGGACAGATTCAAAGCCCTGTCATTATACAGGGTATCCTACAGACTGGTAAAATGTGACCTGTGACCGGGATATGAGGCATCCTCCAACCCACTACTGTAGGATTTACTGCACACCAGCAAGACACATGCCATCAAAAATAAACAGTCTGGGGATCTAAGCATCTTCTACAACATCAATAGAATAGTTTGGAGGGACAGGTATATTTTGCAGAGGATATCTCTGCTGTGGAACAGACTCGCCATCCACAGTCCTGGGACCACTCTTGTTTGGCATCTACTTCTCTGAAGTACAGGCCAACACTAAGGGACTCTGGCTAACAAAGTTTGCAAATGACTGCAAACTGGGAGCCATTATTGAATCCCCAGATGATGTGGATATTCTACAAAAGGGCCTTACATAAACAGATGCCTGGTGCCAGAGCCATGGGCTCAAGCTTAATGCCAAGAAATGTATAGTTATCCCCTTTGGAAAAAAACATGTACCCATGAATTACCACATAGGTGGCAGGACACTAAACATCGAAAGTGTGATGAGAGACTTAGCGACACAGGTGGACAGTGGTCTCACTTTCGATAACCACATTGCCACAACAGTCAGGAAATTCTTCTATGTGGCACACCTCATCACTAAGGGCTTTTCATCCAGAAAAAAGGAGGTCATTGTCCCACTGTACTCATCCCTCATTAGACCCATTATAGAGTATAATGCCCCGTTTGGTATGTACCTCACAAGACATCTGCAACAGCTGGAAAGGCCACAGAAAGACCTCACTAAAAGAATCACATGCCTAAAGCAGATGCCATATACTGACCATCTAAAAAAACTCCAGCTATACTCTGTGGCATATCGTCTACTCAGAGGCAATCTCTGCTTAACATACAAGGCCATGTCAAACCCTGAGCTGTTGGACATGCTCCACTTAAAGAAATCCCAATCCCTCAGAGCCACATGCTCCAGGGATCTAAACCTTGTCATCACAATGAACAAAACATGCAGGAGGGATATGTTCCTGACCCAGAGACTCCCCATACTCTGGAATAGACTGCCCATACATATCAAGCAGAGCGCCTCATTGGCCTTCTTCAAAAGGAACCTTGATGATTGGATGGGAGATAAGAAATTCACCCCGGGGATCATGTCAGTCACCCTGCTAGACAGGGGCCTGGAGAAGTAAATATTGTGGGGAGAAATATCCAGGGAATTGTTATGGCTAGGCTTGCATAGGCCCTAGGGCCGATAGCCTAGTACCAACCTATGAACCTATGAACCTATAAAACAAAGTTCATCCCTGTCAATTTTATATGCATCTTAGATCTATGGATGGGAAACAGAAAATGTACATTAGGACTGCCCTATGTACTACTAATGGACATAGGCAGCTCCTAAATGCTTTATCCCATGCTTAGGTCCTCTCCAGTTATCCATGGAATGATCCCAGTTATTCTTACTACAGGTAATATATAACGATCAACCATGGGATGGGTAAGGCCAATCTATAACCAAATAGGATAGGTTATTTTGAACATATAAAGAGAAACCGGCTAGGCCTAAAATAGCCCATAAGGGCAAATAGCCTAGTACTTACCTATGCACCTATCAGTCTTATTAATAATTTCAAATGGTATAGCTCTCTAATAAACCTTGTACTCGAGGCTGTTAACTACTGCTCTGAATTTATTCCATCTTGGATAGATGCACTGAGGCATATGTGCCAGTCTGATATAAGCATACTGGCAATTCAAAACAAAACTCATATAGTAGAGCTATGATGTCAACAAACTCTGTAAGAGAAAAAGAAAATACTGGCCACCTCTAAAAGATGTACACTTCATCCTTATAGAAAGGATTTTAAACTTGTGAGAAAGCACCTCAAATTTAACAGTATGAAAAGCAAGGCCAGTTTTGCAACTAATTCAGAAGACAACAATTAGGCCTTCTTCGGCTATATTAGGAAATTTAGAATCACCTGTGGTAATGTACTGAAATTATCTCTAATGTTCTTCACTGACCCCAAGCTAATGTTCTTGAGGACAAATGATCTTCCAAATTCACCCCACACCCCCTCTTCATTTGTCCATCTTCCTATAATCATTTTGGACCAAATCATTTTGATGCTTTCCAAAATGAAAAATGCCAATTACATGGATCGTAACAACATTGCTGAATGCCTGTTGAAGTCCCCAGCAAGCAAAATTACTCTATCAACTCTTAATTCTGAGTATCTCCACTAGTTACATCCCCAAGCTGAGGAGAATAGGTGTTATGATACATTTGAAAAAATGTGATCATCATCTGGACCTGGTAATTACAGGATTATTAGTCTTATGAGTATTATGTGCAAGGCTATGCAACATATTACAGCTCTATTATGCTTTACTATGGATGGTGCAGTGGTACAGCGGTAGCGTTGTCACCTCATAGGAAGAGGTTCTCCGGTTTGATTCTCAGATGAAGTGCCTTCTGTGAGGAGTCTGCATGTTCTCCCTGCATTCGTGTGGGTTTTCTCTGAGTGCTCCGGTTTCCTCCCATGTCACAAAGACATGCATCTGAAGCATTTCTCCCTGGGCCTCTGCTGAAAATTGGCTTTGTTCCAAGTCAGAGTTTCCCAGTAAATAAATGTAAAATAAATATTATTGAAGAGCACTATAAATCACCAGGACTCCTATGCTTGGCTAAAGTGCACTCTGTTAGAATGTGTTTGATGTGAATTAAAGTGACAATGAAATGTGGAGCAAACATAAATAGATGATGTGTGGTATTTGTTCTGGTTCACTAAATACCAGAGAAAGGGGAACATCTCCTTTTCTCTAGTATTGTGCCATCTCAGGGATTTTTTTTTTTTTTTTTTTTTTTGCTGTACTGTAATACTATCAGCAAAAATCAAATGATATTAGTTAAGATATAATCCCTACACATCAGGAGCCCCTCATTTTCATTAAATTAGTATTATAGTTTACCTTGGCTAGTATGGATAGATCACATAAGTCTGCTAGTATATGCACTAGTTATGCAAACAATGGATTTAATATTTTAATTTAAATGGTACAGCACTCATTTGCATTACACAGAATACAGAACACAGAAGATCAATAAATTTTGCCAGCCACATATAGCATATTAGCCTTGAAACAACCATAAACTGAAATAAGGTGATCTGTATGGCAGCTGCCACTGAGTAAATTGAGGAGGTTTGTTTTTCTGCAGTTCTGTACATGTATTCTGTGAAGCAGCTTACACCAGGACAAATGATTTAGCTTACAATAAGCAGAAAAATATGATGCAACTACATTTGTAAAACTTAACACAGCATTACTAAATTTGGTTAGTGAGTCATCAATATTTATATGCCATTGAAGAGACCTAATTTAAGCATTAGCTTATACTTTGACTACAACGATGCTATGCTTCTTTTATAGAAAATATCAGCCTGGTCTATTTGCTATAAAGTACCTCTTTATGTTTGATATAACAGCAAACATCTTACGTTAATTCTCAGAGATATACGTTATTATTTTTCATCATCTCAAAGAGCCTATTTTTCTATTTCTAATGTTATTTAACGAAGCAAGACTTTCTGCTAGCTTTGGACAAAAGCATTAAAATGATTAAAAAAATAGTTATAATCTGCTACTATGAAATTTAGTTTACACATAGAGAATGCTAAGTCTTGGTCTGGTGGTAGAAATCTGAGATTATATTAAATTAACTTCTGTTTCAGAATATCAGATCAACTTACATGTTTTTGTTAAGGTCAAAAGACGGAAGAAAGTTTGGAATGTTTCAGTGCCCCAGGTGTTTTCAATGAGCTCTGCAATCTTATATGGAAGGAAGCAAAATCCTTTTGTGTGCATCACTGCAATTTCTGAAGTAATGCAGAACTCACTCACTGGAAGCTTAAACTGTGCCCGAAGGAAATGGAAATAACTGGCCTTGCATTTTGAAGATGGCGGTTTCTGCCAACAATCCAGCTATATTTTATAATTTATCACAAATCACCGGTGCTGCAAAGTGAAATTGTGAGTACAGTTTAATCTCTTGCTATGATGAGGCATTACAGACCAAAATACATTCACCCTTTTCAATACTATCACAGATATGACAAACATGGAGTTTGAGGGTTTTAGGTTTGAAATACACAATGTTACTTTACAGAATATTCTAGACACAAACTGCATAGACTGTTGCATTGTAACAAACTAAAAAGATAAATTGAACCTAAGTTCTATATGATTTTTATAATTTCCTTCTTAATAACTAATTATGTATAAAAGTTGTAATTTCAGGCAGTACAGCGCCAGATATTGTGTAATATGTGAACAAAAAATGGTATATGTGTTTGTAATAACTGATCCCTATTTGCATTCTTTTGAAATGAGGTAACATATCCTGGGCATAGCTCTCAGTTGTCTAGATTTCCCAGAATGTCCAGATTTTTGCCTTTTATTTTTGGTCTGTTCCTCATAAATGTTGTTTTTTTTCTGGCAAATCATTGAGGAATGAAGTCAGAACATAATGACAGAGATTTGAATTTCAGACTTCATACCCTTCAAAAAATCATGCTAATGCAAAAAATTCTATCAACTTTCCTAATTCATAAGAGGTGGGGCTTTGTCACCCCAAAATGTATTGCTTTTTCTAGATTTCTTGGGCTAAGAAGTTGAGAGATATGATCTTGGAATGTCCTAACAGAAGACAAAGGTAAAGCTTATTAACAGCAATATGTAAATGAAGGTTGTAGGAAATTACAATTTGATTTATGCCTCACACTTGCACATATCTTGCTATTGTAACAGCTTTTAAACATTCCCCATTGAGAAAACGTGTAATACGTCGGGCGCAAGGTGATTAAGTGATTTTGCATAATATGTTATGGAAGGTTTTGAACTGCCCATGCTTATCTAAGATTTAACACTGGATAGCTTTGCACTTAATTGCTAATAATGGAATAACAGCTCAGCTTTAGTACATGCGGGATGTTTTTTTTTTTTTTCCAAAAAACGTTTTTTTTTAGTTTGAATTTTCCAAACAAAGATCAAACAGCAGCAATAAAGTATGAATACACTGGGTGCAGAATTAAAGGTGAACAGTATTTATACATCAACATGAAATATCAATATTTACAACTGTAAAAAAGTGCTATCAATTATTTTGTTACATTCATTTATCGAGCTTACCCTGTTATGGAGAAATCTTGTCATTACCTATCTATATAAATGTTGAAGGTATAACTTTGTGCATAAATGCCTGTGTCTTTATGATAATGTGGGTGGATTAAGCTAGCAGAATGTTAAATATCTGCTCCCATATTTTTAGTTTCTTAACACTATTTTTTGCATCAATTACCCATTTATGAGCTAGCATGTGTTTAATTGCTATCTTTTTGAATTCAGTCCAGCTGATGATCATTCTCTCCCACCATTTGGAAGCTATGTATAGTTTCATTAATAGAAATATTGTGATATTTATGGTTGTTTGATTATGGGATATTCCTGGGGGGAATGTGAAGTAGTGTGTATTCCCATGTAAGAGTTGCTTTTTCATAGCCTTGTTTTTGTAGTTGGATTTTTAATAAGTTCCATAATTTAAATATGCATTCACAGCTCCAAAACATATGAGTCAGATCTGCTTCTTGTGACCTGCAGTATGGACAGTTTGGTGAATTAGAAGAATTAGAAGAATTAAATTTGTGTAATACTGAGGGGGTAATATATGCATTGTTGTTGATCATGGGTGTGTGTAAGTTAACTTGTTCAAAGGCAATGCTTTATGTGTTAATGTTAAAGTTTGATTTAATTGTTTAGTTATTGATGAGTGACGTTTAAGCCAGTAGTTAGAAATAAGTATATTGTCTTGAAATTTCATCTCTGCTATTAATTTGTACATGTTGGATATCATTTTTTCCCAGATAGCATTGTGTTCCATAGAGTTTCACAATTGGTTATATACTCCATGTTTAATTTGGTGTTTCAAAGGTGTTTGGAAAATACTTCTCTAATTTGTCTCAAGATAATTGTGTACGATTTTGGTAAATTAAGTTGAGATCTCAAGTCTGTAATTGTATAGTTGTGGTAAGGGTAGAGATATTTAATTCTCAAGTCTTTTAATAAAGGGTAGTTGTTGAGATTTATCATTGAGTTGTTAATTTTTAAGTCTGAGTTATTATGGATTGGTTGAAATATGTCCATTGCTGGCCCAAGATCTAGGGAAGTGAACAACTTTTGAAGTATAGTAATGAAGTGTTTTAGAGGCTCAATGATCTTATAAGCTGTTATATCTTTTGTGGTTAGAAAAGGAAGAGCTCTAGGATTAATTTTGACATTTGATATAGCTGTGATATATTTTCAGCCAGAGTGGAGACCATTTCTTTGTTAAAGGGGCAAATCCTGCTATCTTTATTATTCTGCTACTATTCATAATGGTGTAATATAGTTTAAAATCTGGTAAGTTTAAACCCCCTTTTAGCTTTGGTAGAGATAGTTTTTGATATGATATTCTTATTTTTATGGCTTCTAAATGAACTAGGCCAGGAACGTGTGTATTTGTTTGAAGAATTCATGTATTCCCACTTGTGTGGTTATAAATGTATAAATATCTCAGGGAAGATTATTCATTTTGATTATCGAGACCTTGGATAGGAATGGTATTTTGAGATTGTTCCATCTGTTGCAGTCTAGCATTATCATATTCCATTTATTTAGTATATTATTCTGATAAAAATCTTTTTTGTTTTGGAAAAAAGTAATCCCAAGATATTTTTTTGAGTGTTTTATTTTAATTGTGTATAAAAAGCGGAATTAATGATAATGGTATGGGAGGATTTAAGGGGAAATATTAGTTGTTTTTTTCAATTAAGTTTATAATTAGATATACTTGAGAAATAGTCAATTGCTTTTAGTAATTTGGGTATATCAGTGCTGGGGGGGGTGAAGTAAATGTTTATATCATCAGCGAAAGCTGCGTAAAGGATTTTAGAGTTGAAGATAGATGGATGGTTATGATATGTTTTCTGTTTAATGTACAGGAACAGTGGTTTGAGGTATAGATTGATTAAGAAGGGGGATAAAGGGCATCCTTGTCTCCTCCCATTTTTAATCTTTATTCTGTTTGATAAAGTTCTTTTAATATATAGCTTAGTATAAGGGTTTTCATGCACTATTTTAATTATTTGTATACATTTGCTAGGGAGCTCAAAATAAGGTAAGAGTTGAAGTAAGAAAGTGATTTTCACTCTATCAAACTCTTTATGGGCATCAACCACCATTGTGTATATGAGAGTTTTCTTAATGTTTGCAAAGGTTTCATGGCTTCAAGAGTTAAGGTGTTATCACAAATCTGTCTAGATGGAGTAAAACCTGATTGTTCAGGAGAAATAATGTTGGCTATAATGTTCCTTAGTCTATTTGCTAGTATTGAAGTGAGAATCTTAGCATCTATATTTAGTAATGATATTGGTCTGTAACTACTAGGGTCTTTAGGATCTGATTGTTCTTTCAAAATAAAAATGTTTTTTGAGGCTTTAAAGTGTACAGCATTTATTTTGTTGTTTATTATGTAGTTTAGTACCTGTTGCAATATTTTAGCAACTAGAGGTGTGAAACACTTGTAAAATTCTGGTGTGAAGCCATCCAGCCCTGGAGCTTTGTTTGTTTTTGGATCTTTAATTGTGTCGATGATTTCTTTTGTTGATATTGGGTTTGTTAGATTATTTTGTTGGTTGGTATCTAGTTGCAGGAAGACTATATCTTGAAGGAAAGCTTCCCTGTCCATTTCTGAATATGATAAAAATTGTTCTCCATAAATCTGAGTATAGAGTTGTTCAGAAAGGTTTATTATAATCTGGTTATTTAAGTATGATTTGTTCTGGTGGTAAATTTCTGTTATAACGGCTGTGGATTTGTGTAGAGTAGTTAGTCTCACTAAGGCCCTGGATGGCATTTGAATAGTCTCCGCATATTTGACCACGTTTGTCATTTTGTTAAATGATAAGTTTCTTTCTCTTTTAGGTATAGTTATTTTTGTGTTTTTCTTAGGAGCTCTTTGGTGTTTTTGTTAGGACCTGACATTGGTTCCAATTCTAATTGCTTTATTTTTTCTTTTAATACAAATTCTTCCTTGGAGAATAATTTTTTTACAGTGCGTTGCTTTGTTAATCAAAAACCCTCTAATTTGAGCTTTTGTTGAAGCCCATTCAATGTCTAATGGTAGTTGTGAATTGACTAGATTTAAAGTTAGGGAGTTTAGTAGTGTAGTTATGCCTTCTACCACGTCTTGCTTAGTTAAGAGATTGGAATTCAATGTCCAATTGTAGCCTTTGTTAGATTACTGTTTATTCAATGAAAAGTGTGATTTTTGAGTGGTCGCAAAAAAATCTGGTATGTGTATGGATTGTGACTTTCATGTTAACGAATGTTTCAAAGATTAGAAAGAAATCAATCCTCGACCACATTTTGTGACATTGTGAATAGAAGGTGAAGTTTTCTGCTGTAATATTTCTCCCAGAATTCTTAAAGGGATCAAATAGTTTGAAGTCTTGTTTCAGTTCCCTAATTGCTAGCGTGGCCTGTTTGTTATATATTTTATTTGGGTTAGATCTATCTTAATCTACATAAGAATTCCAGTCACACCCAATAATTATAAAGTTATCTTTAGATTTTGTTAATAAAGCATACAGTGACATGATAAAGCACTGTTGGTTGTTGCATGGAGCATAGTTGTTTAGCACTAGTACTGGTTTTGGAATGGCGGGGTTGGTATAGACTATATAACACCATCTACCCTCTTTGTCAGTATCAGTTTTAATTATGTTGCCTTGAAAATCTTGCTTGATTATTATTGCAACTCCCGCACTATTTGTTTTCCCCTCTGAAGCTGTGATTTGTCTTATCCATTTTTAATTTTCTATGTTTGTCCATTGTTCATTTATAAGATGATATTCTTGAATTAGTATAATTGGTTTTGGTTTTAAATATAAGATACAAGAATAGATTTATTTTGTTTTTTAATTGTAGGCCTTTAATATTCCATAATTCTAGTTCTCACATTTATCTCCGTAGTGCCCTTGATGTCATAAAACTTTTATGGATGGTGTGTGTATGGTTATTCAGGTAAGCTCATTTTTCATGTGTTTGATTATGGCACCTGCCTATTCCCATCCCACCCCAATGCCTAATCATTACTTCTCTGGACCAAGAACAGTCAGGGGAAAGAAAGATGATTTTAGTGTACGAATAATGTTTTCCACTTGTATGTGTAAGGAAGTATTCTTTATCCATTGTAATTTCCATATTATTCTCCTTGTAGTCAATAATAACAACAATGTAGAGAAAGCCTAACATATCAGTTCTAAAAACAGCACTTCTTAATACTATTTCCTGTTCTCTTCATCTGCAAGATACTTGTGAAAACAATTATGCAAAAACAGTCTACTGATACATTTATAAACAATACAACTTTTTAAACCTCTTTGTATTTATCTAGTATTTTGAGCATGAGCAGAATGTTAAGGGAATCAAACTTTAATACTTTCGAATTTTAACATGTCATTAAGTCAATACTATATTCTAATATTCTTCTAACATACTCTTTGCTATAGCTCCATATCTGATTTCCTTTAGTTCGTCAAATGTTTCACAGTGTTGAACATAATCAACATATTTAGTACCCAGAGATACATTAGTTATTAAATATTTAACACTGGTAGTATTAGGAATAGTTTATATTACTTCTGTTTCAGTTGTTAGCATATATCCAAGACTAATGGACTGGGCTCAAGCTTAATGCCAAGAAATGTATAGTTATCTCCTTTGGAAAAAACATGTACCCATGAATTACCACATAAATGGCAGTACACTAAACATCAAAAATGTGATGAGAGACTTAGGGAAACAGGTGGACAGTGATCTCACCTTCGATAACCATATTGCCACAACAGTCAGGAAATCCTTCTATGTGGCACACCTCATCACTAAGGTCTTTTCACCCAGAAATAAAGAGGTCATTGTCCCACTGTACTCATCCCTCATTAGACCCATTATAGAGTATAACGCCCCATTTGGTATGTACCTCACAAGACATCTGCAACAGCTGGAAAGGCTGCAGAAATACCTCACTAAAAGAATCACAGGCCTAAAGCAGATGCCATATGCTGACCATCTAAAAGAACTCCAGCTATACTCTGTGGCATATCGTCTACTCAGAGGTGATCTCTGCTTAACATACAAGGCCATGTAAAACCCTGAGCTGTTGGACATGCTGCACTTAAAGAAATCCCAATCCCTCAGAGCCACACACTCCAGGGATCTAAACCTTGTCATCACAATAAACAAAACATGCTGGAGGGATAGGTTCCTGACCCAGAGACTCCCCATACTCTGCAATAGACTGCCCATACATGTCAAGCAGAGCACCTCCTTGGCCCTCTTCAAAAGGAACTTTGATGATTGGATGGGAGATAGGAAATCCAACTCGGGGATCATGTTAGTCGCTCTGTTAGACAGGGGTCCAGGGAAGTAAATATTGTGGGAAGAAATATCCAGGGAATTGTTATGGTTAGGCTTGTATAGGCCCTATTACCAACCTATGAACCAATGTATGAACCTATAATACTTGAGCAGTACATGCTTGTTGCTATGTATGAAAGTAACATAAGACTATTGGGAGGGTACGTTAGTGCTCCTGTTGGTACTTTGAAACTTTATATTATAAGGCTTGTCCAGCAGCCTGACAGGTAAAGTTGGAGCAACTTTTATCTTTTCAAAGGTACCCATTATTAACAGATTATTAGTTAACCTATCTTCCTTATTGCTGCACTGTTATAATATAATCAGAATTAACAGAGCAGCCTCCTGAGCAAGGATTCTTTAATCACTGTAATAAAAAGATAAATAAAACAACACATCTAAAGTTATGTTATGTGAGGAGTTTCTTAACAATTAAACCTACAATATAAGATACACAAGTTAAAACTCTTTCTCTGATAATTGTAAAGTATTGCTAGTTCAGGTACAGCAAAGCGTGTTAAAAAAATAGCAATATGTATACATTAGCTTATATTTAGTGAATTAGTTTTCAAGCTTTCACGCTAGTGTCAAATATTACTTTGCAGTCTTTCTTCACAAGCAGCACAAAGCTGTTATATTTAAGGTAGTCTGCAAATATTACAGAATAAACTCATCTAAACTGGTTTTGATTCAGTACCTTATGCAGATCAGAAAAGCTGTGAATCATGGCCGAACATTCTAATTATTATAATCCTGCTGGAATCTTGCTTCTCCAGCCCTCCAAAGCTTCATTTCTTCATATTGAAGATTTTGTTGCCAGATCTTCTTTTTTCCCCTGACGTTTATGACCTCGGGTTACTTCATAGAGGGAAGACAACTTAATGTAGAGTCCTAAGAGGTTGTAACCCTTAAATTGGTCCACCCAGCAAACAAAAACTGTGTTTTCAGTTCCTACTGTAGTACTTTAAGTTCCCTACTCACCCTGTGGTCGGCCATGGCATTTTAGTGACCTAGCAAAACAGGAGCCAGCTTAAATTAGAAAGACCCAAACTAAGGTGACTCCCAGATGGTCAGAAAAGCATCCAGAGCATGTTTTACAGAGAATTTTCTTTCATTTTGATTTCAGAGAGGGAATTTTTTTGACAACTGTTTGGAAGGTTGCTTTAGTCTTCTTTTGATTAAAAACCTTGTATTTTCCATCTTGAACTTGGAAAAGGAGTGAGTTTGGATAATTCATTTGGAATTTTATATTTTCCTCTATTAGATATTTGCAGAAAGGTGAGAGCTGCTGCCTTTCTTGTCTTATTTGGATGGGAAGGTCCTGTGATTTTATTTTTATTCTTTTTTGCAGTAAATAAAATTGTTGAAACATCCTGGTAGTTTAAACATTTGATGTATACAGGTCTGGGTTTGTTTGTTGCTTGAGATTCTCTTAAGGCATAAGGCATGGTGAGCTCTTTCTATAACAATCTGTTATGAGTCTCCAGATTCCTCCAGCAGCAGTTGTAGTGTTTGTTTGATGGTCATTATCAGCTTATTGTGTGTAATAGTTTCAGGTAGTCCTCTGATAATTACATTATTCCTTCTAGAGTGTTTTTCAAGGTCTGTTAGTTTAGCTTGCATGGCTTGAATTTCTTTCTGATTAGGATCAGCTTTTTGTTGTACAGTGTCTATTTTTATTTCATTTTCCAGGATTTTAGCTTCTGTTTTTTCCATTCTGGTCAAGATTTAGTTGAAGGATTCTCAGAATGTTTTAAATTGTAAGGAAAGGTCTTGAATTGCTTGCTGTATAGGCAGTAATGCATCTTTTATGTCATCTAGGTTGACTGGGTGATCAGATTTATTTTTATTCTGAGCTTTTGAAATATCCATTGGTTTTGTAGTCTTCTCCTTTTAGGTGTTATATCTTTTACTGAGTATTTAGTTTTTGTTGTAGAGGTTTTAGGTAGAATACAGTAGTTCAGTGACTCAGCAGGTTCTCGGTACCAGATATCATCAGCTTTATTTTTTAATCTTAGTTAATCCTTCTGATTTTTGTATTTTCCTCTTCTTCTTTTTGGCTTTTGTTTTGTTGCTGTAGTGTCTCTTTGGTGAATTTCTCTTATTCTTTTGTTGATTTAGTCCTCTGGGTTAGCTGAAAGAGTTTTTTTTTCCAGGTAAAATCCGAGAGCTAGAAATAGCAATGGTTACAGACCCGCCACCATCTTTGTCATGCGGGATGTTCTTATTTCATTTATCATCTGTCTATTTATACTGATTTCATTTGTTATCTAACTGTATGGATGTACTTGATGGCTTTTAATGGTTACCAGGCCTGACTGCTCACTGACTTGACTTGAGCTGCCAAAATACATTCCTTCTGAGACATTAGCATGGCCAGGATCTGTAGTATTTACTATTAATTTTGATAGTAAGGGGCTGACAACCTCATTAAACTCTACCACTTCTTTAGTTTTAAAGGGGGATGCCTGTTTAAGGCGGTGCCAGTCCCCCCTCACTCTTGAAAAAGGAATTAATAAAAATGTCAGTGTTTACACAGAAAACCAGGTGCTATTCCTCTTGGCATTCTTAAACAGAACATACACAGATTATTTAAACTTGGCCAATATATTACACAAATGTTGCTGATTTTTGCTTGTCAGTTGTACTTCACTTTAATAAAGGATGTGCTTAATGATTTGAGTTTAATGTGGATTCATGCTGTGTGATACACTGGCACCGTGTCAACAGAAAGATTCAATGCCTTGCTGTCAGCAAATACCAAGACAGGTTCCGATCATTGTGATCTTGAGCAGGATAAAATAGGTTATTAGAAAATAGATGGGCACACTAATTCACATCATGCATTTAACTGCCCATTTATAAACACAAGAGATTTAGTAAAAGCCCCCATAACTGGATTTCCAGCTCTTTGGTTACATATGTGTATATATCTATATCTATATGGTTACCATGTGTTTAATTGAATGTTGCTTTGTTCAACAGACGTTAGGGGTTGTCAAAATTGCCGAATGTTCAGATAGTCAAATGTTCAATATCCCAAAGTGCTATTTCATTAAAAGTAGTGGGTGAAGATTGGGATGGGATTAGAGTATGTTTGGGTGTTTGGGTTAGGGTAAGTGCTTGGTAAGGGTATAGCTGTTTCGTGTTTGCATGTGAGTGTGGATTGTATGGTTAGGGTTGGGGTTAGACATGGGGTTAGATCTTATGTTTGTAGTGTGTGTTGGTACATGTTTTTGTGTCTGAGTGCATCTTGTGTAATGGCAGTGTTGCAGGAAGGTGGTCAAGACATAGTAATGGTGGGCTTAGCCTTTTTCTTAGCCAAACAGTATTCCTGCTTAGCCTGATTGGTCTTTTTTATGTCCCATTTCTTCCCACTCTCCTTCCTTATTTTGATAAATTCCTGGACTTCTGTTTCCCACTACAAGCTTTCCTTTTTCTCATTTAAGCCTATAGCACATTTTTGTATATTCCCAGTTAACATTCATATCTCCTTATAGCATCCAGACCTTACCTGAGTATGATGTTTTAACTAAGTGACTTACCAGCTTATAATAGGCAGAAACAGAAAGGGTGGGATTTATTAATAAAATGACACTAAGATTGTTAATCTAGGATGTCCTACAGTATAAACGTCTTGATTATATCATGCTTTTTAAGTTGACTTTTCAGAAATGATCAATGCAAGGACATGTGCAGACTGTAAGAGATGCAACATTCGACACTGCACAGGTGTTAATGAGTTATGTACCTTATTGCCATACCTGTCTCAGCTGTGTATCTGTTCTATAGTCTTCACACATGCTGTTTTGAGATGTTGCCATTCTTCTTCAACTCCAAGAAATGTGTCTTTTTCCTGAGGTCTTATAAACCTGGATATTTCATTGAACTCTTTATTCTTTCACTTCAGTCATCTTCCAGGTCATCAACTTTATCTCTGTTGACCAAGTGTCTCATCAGACCGCTGCTTGCAGCTGATTATAGTCATCAGTAGTGGGGATGGCTTTGTAGTCTCTGAGTCTACCTCAATGCCCTTTCCTTACTGAAAAGCATTGGGGTAGACTCAATGCCCCAGTGCCCTTTCTTTATTATAAAGAAGTCTACTTGAGTGGTATGTTGACCACTCTTGTATGTAATCTCATGACTGCTTCACAAGATGAACCATGTCTTGGACACCAATAGGCCATTTGTCAGCCAGTTCTTTATCTCTGTTTCCCCACCCATGTGACTGAATGCAGTCCTTACATCCTGTTTTGCCTGCCACCATATGAAGCCCAATGCTGAGAGTAAGAACACTTTAATTCCAAAAAACAAATACAAACAAATAAAAACAGCTAAGTGTTTTCATGATTGCTCGCTTCTTCAGACCTTAACAAACAGTATGAAAAAACAGCCCTTTAAATACAAAAAAAATCCACTAAAGGTACTGTAGGGATAGCTGTCCATGCTAATCCCATGATTGGTGTGTCTTTTAGTGATGAGTATGCTGCACCTAATAATGTTGACTATAATGAAGTACAAGCTTTTAAAAAGGCTTTGAGAGTACTAGAGGATAAGGTGTTTAAGCATAAGTGTCTGCTGTGGCAGCGCTTTCATTTTGAAGCAGCTATATTCCATCAGATAATCCCTAGAGGGCTATGGGTACTAAAAATGCCATCATATGGTGATAGTTTGCCTGAATTGCTTAAAAGGTGGCAAACTCTTAACTTGCAACTAAGTCTGGACTATATGGCACTACTTAATGACTATTTTCACCCTGAAGAGGATACTTTATCACAAGAAATCAATGATTTGACTTCCCATCTGATGAGCACGTTTAAAGGAGAGGAGTTTGAGCAGCTATTGGATGACTTATTACTTAATGTCTCTCTTTATGAGAGAAAATTAGAGAAAGAGAAGACTAAGAAGCTCCGCAGGGACTTTGTGGACTTCCGCGATGGTAATGTGTTCTCCTGGCTGAGGTATACTCAGCCGAATGCCCCTACAGGAAGTACATCATCGTTAGATCAGTGTACCACAACTGTGACACCCAGAGCCGTTAATGGAGTAGTTGGTGATGCACAACGAGCTGTAGACTGTGTTAATGCTCAGAAACTTGTTGTGGGAAAAGGTGATGCCAGCCTTCACCAAAAAATGCCTGCGACTAAACATGTAAGTACGGAAAGCTTGCAAGTGGATTTAAAGGCACTGATTGAACCTTTGGATGTATCTGGTACTATTACAGCCATCGAACACACTGCTCATTCTGTCTGTATCTCTATAGGTGGTCGTTCACCTAATAGAACTGTAAGTACTGATGCTCTGCCTGCTGTGGCTAAGGATAGTACTGGATTTAAAGCTCACTCAGATCAGGACAAATCTTATGAGTGTTCATCTGTTAATGTATCTTTAGCCTCTGTAAGTGAAGGAACAGGTATGGGCTTGTCTGTTGCTACCAGTTTACAAGCTGCTAGCAGTTCAGATGTAGTTTCGTTATCTGTGGTTGATGTAAGGGATGGTACTGATGTACATCTATCTAATGATTCTGTAGTAAGTGATGGTACTGATGTACATCTATCTAATGATTCTGCAGTAAGTGACGGTACTGATGTACATCTATCTAATGATTCTGTAGTAAGTGACGGTACTGATGTACATCTATCTAATGATTCTGTATTATGTGATTCAGGCTGTGCTCTAGATGTGGTTAATATGAAGAGTTTAGACTCTGTAGTTAGACCAAAAATTCCTAGTATTTTTTGGACAAGAGCTCTGCCCCCAATAAGAATACTAACTCGAAGTCTGCGTTTTTTTGGGAAAAAGCACTACCCATCAGGCATGACAAATGTATAGGGAGGTGAAGGAGTCACAGAAGGAGAGGCAGGATGCAGTCAGACCCCCCAACTTACTCCAAAGCCCCAATGACATGCAGTCAGAAGTGAATAATTTGGTTATTAACTTGTCATCTAGTGAGCTCACAATAGAACAGCTAACTGTGTTGAACAAAGGTCTTTCTTTTATACCTGCTACGAAAATGGACCTTGTAGAAAAGTGTTTGCCAGGAATATTATGTTGAAGACTATGTTTTCAGGTAGTGATATTGGAGTCTGCTGCACTTTTAAGAAACCTAGCACATTCACACCAGTTAACTCTCCAGCTATGGAGTCTTTTGTTAAGTTATGTGAGGATGACTTAAGAAGGTCCTTTATTGACAAAAATAATAAAAGTTTTTTTTAATCTAACACCTAATGAGCATGAGGCACTGAATCAATTGGTTAGAGCAGAGCACCTAGCTATTAGACCAGCCGACAAAGGAGGTGGTATTGTAGTGTTGGATAAGTCTGTCTATCTGGACAAAATGCATGATATGTTGTATGACAATACAGTGCATGTGTTATTGCAGAAATTTCAAGTTAATGGTATAATTAACAGGCTGAATTTCTTTTTGGATGACTTACTAATGGCAGAGCAGAAAGACTATTCTCTCTACACTTATTTTTCTGTAGGGCACCCCACTAAACAACAGATCTATGGATTGCCAAAAGTGGACAAAGACACTAAGGATCCTCCCTATCGCCCCATAGTTTCAGGAAGGGGATGGCTCACTGAGCCAATGTCGATATATGTCGACAAACAACTGAGAGGTGTATTCGACAAAGCTGATACAGTTTTGAGAGATAGTAAACAGTTTCTAGAGCATTTATACAACTGGGCTAGGGGTAGATCTAGTAATGACATCAAAAGAATGTTGTTTGTTACTCTATATGTGAAATCACTGTTTACTGTGATACCCAATGAGGATGGGATTGGGTGGGTTAGGCGATTCTTGATTAAAGAGGGTGGCTTCTCTAACTCTAAGGTTAGCATGATCCGTGCCCTGCTAAAGCTGATCTTAGAGAATAATTTGTTTCTCTTTAAGTCAGAATACTTTCTACAAGTTGTAGGGGTAGCAATGGGCACAGCATGTGCCAATATATATGCAAACTTAGTTTTAGCCAATTGGGAGCTAGAATGTGTCTTCAGCAAAGATCTATATGAAACACATCATGTTTTATAAGCGATTTGTGGATGACATCTTTTTTGTCTGGGATGGTACTATGGATGAGGTTCAAGCCTTTGTGGCCATGTTAGAGACTTCAAATAATTATTTGTCTTTTTCTCTGCACTACTCTGTTGACATTATTGAATTTTTAGACATTACTGTCAGAAAAGATATGTTAGGTGACATGTCCACTAAAATGTATAGGAAACCATGCAGGAAAAATAACATCTTACATCATTCTAATATGCATCCATCCCACATTACTAGGAACGTGGTTAAAAATCAGGTTCTTAGGTGCATGAGATTGCATACTAATGCGGACTTTTAGAGCAAGCTTTAACAGTGCTAAAGGCAGATCTATTGAAGAGGGGCTATAAGGGCAGTGAGATAGATAAGGAAATTAGAGAACTGAATACATCGGCTGGTGTTAAAGCAAAACCTTACTTCTCTGACAGCTCCTCAAGTATAGTGAGGGACACAGAGGCTAACAGCACCAAGGGTGTAATTAGGGTCTGTTTTACCTATTCAGCAGAGGTTAATAAAGTGTGTGAAGTCATAAAGAAAAATGTGTCCATCCTGTTGACTGATCCCTCTATCAGTGAACATATAGAACCAGTTCCTAAGTTTTTACTTTAAAAATATCAAGAACTTAAAACAGTGACTCTGTTATAAACACACTGAACCATATAGCCACCTCACCTCCCAGCATAAGGGCACTCATGCATGCCATTCTTGCAAGGCATGCAGTTATATATGGTCTACACACTTGATTATGCATCCATTAAGTACGGAGCCCATGCATCTGTCCTTTTATGCAGACTGTTGTATGAAAAATTTGGTCTATATGGCTAAGTGTAATGTATGTGATTCATATTATATAGGGAAGACAAATTGTATGCTTAAGGACAGGATTCTGCAGCATCAGAGTGATATACGAAATAATAAATTAACAAATGCATTAGCAAAACGTATCTGAAGCTGGTATAAGTCACAGCTTTAAGTTCTTGGTACTACAGAAATTAAATGAAAGTTTAAGGGAAGGGGATTTGAGTAATGAGACTGAACTTGCTGAGTTAAAATGGATTGTCAACTTTAAAGCATATGTGCCACCTGGTTTGAATAGTGCTGTTGCTTTAAAGCCTCTCCTGAAGAAGAGAGGCTTAGTTCACTGAAAAGTGTTAACACCCAACAATTTTAATTGGTTTTAATTAACTGAAAGTTTTTCGTATTTAAAGGCCTGTTTTTTCATACTGTTTGTTAAGGTCTGAAGAAGCGAGTAATTGTGAAAGCGCTTACCTGTTTTTATTTGTTTTTATCTGTTTTTTGGAATTAAAGTGTTCTTACTCTCAGCATTGGGCATCTTTTTGTTTGCTGGACTCTATTTTTGGATATCCTAGATTCCACTACATTATTTTGCTGCTGACACCATATGATCACTGAGGTACTTCACTGCTGACAGTGTTAAATCATATTGGCATATTTTGTTTTGTGATGGTAGGCTCTCATGTCTTTTATCAAAACAACCCTCTATTTCATATTGGGTAGGCTCCAGTTAATGGGATAGAGTAGTCTTTAGTAAATGTGATGTTCAGTCTCTTTTACATCATGTCATCCACTTCCAAGGTATATCCTGATAGTGAACCTATATTCAGTGTTGCATTTCTTAGATAACTTTTGACAGATTGCTTGGTTTTTCAGAACTATCTCTTGCAACCCAGGCTGGGAAACTGAACACCAGCAAGCCAGTAGCTTATTGACCCAGGACTGATGAGCTTTGTGGCTGCATACCATAGCCAAGAGAGGCACATTAACCCCTCTGACCATGGGTTCCTGGCCTAGGACAAAGTAGGCAAGATCCTCAACCCACTAGGTGCCAGCAGATACCCATGCCCATTTCTGTGTCATTAGTTAATGTGACTAAATCACCTATAGCCAATGTTTACACAGCAAGGTGGCCAGTCATAACACAGTGTGCAGCATGTGATATATGTTCTCCAGAGGATACTGTGTACCATACAATAAAATGCTGAACAAATGACTCATTCTGGATACACTAAAGTGCTTGAACACCTGCATGACCAATGAGTACAGAAACATATACCATTTCTGCATTATACAACCATGCCCCAGCCAAACTGACACATACTAAAACATAAGCATCAATGAATACCTCCAGAGATGCTATATGAATGCATGCATGGACAAATGAAAGAATGACAATAGGATGGAGATCCAGTCAGTGACTAATAATGACTAACAAAGGCGATGAAATATGATGGTACAGATGTTTGGCATTTGCACCTTACTGAAGATGTTAAATGCACAATGCATTATTCATGCTAGTCACCAGTGATGTATACTTCTGAACCCTATATGATCCACAACATGATGTAGGTTGTCTCACATAGGCTGGGAAGGCACTGTACCACTAAATTCCTTGACCACACCATACTTCTCATTTCTACAATTCACTTCAGAGTTTGTCTATCAAAACACATTGAGTCTGTGGATTCCCCTTCTGGTATGGCTGTAATTCATCCAATGAGTTACTAAAGTCCATTCTCTGAGCTCTCCAATGATATACACTAATGGCAAAACAGTCACAGAAAAATTCTATGGCCACAAGCAAAGACTGAAAAACAGACATGCCTCTCTGATGTGGCAGATGATGCAGCCATCAATGGTAAATGCTAGGGTGGGTGACACAATCCTTGCAGCGTTTATAAAAGAGAAGAGAAGACATCCATTAGTATGGAAAACTCATTGCACTACAACCACACACACACACACACATACACACACACACACACATATATATATATATATATATATATATATATATATATATATAAATATATGTATATGTATATGTATACATCATACACACATACACATGCGTGAGCACGTGTGTGCACACACACACACACATTACTATGGCATAATAAAGGCATAAAGGGATGGAACAAGGAGCATGTGCAGTCTACAGACATGTTATAAACTGTCTAAGGTATATACAGGGATCATACTACTAGCTAAAAGGTTCCATTTGCATAGAAGTGCACAGCATGCATATGTAAAAGGGAAAGACACTACAATCAGTTGATATCATTTAGAGAGTGCAATACAATGAACTACTTGCAGGTACTCTCAGACAGAACAGGGAAATCCCTATGTTAATGGCACTGTGCCTTGTGTCATCTTTCATACATATGTAGGCAGATATGCTTGGGAAATACTTTTAATATATATACAGACAGTGTGCAAGGATTACAAGATCCAAGATATGTGTCACTGAAAAATTGTGACAAGCAAACACTGCTAGCTGTACACAAACTATAACTCAACATGGTACTGAAATAAATATTGTGGGTATGCTCAGATCTGCTATTACCAAATTCATAAATGGGCAACCAGGTCTCACAATACTGACACATACTCTAGGAAATCTCCACAGAGGTATGCCTGTAAGAAAATAACTACAGGGCACACAATGCAAGGAAATGTATGAATATATATGACATGAAGATGCTATGGTGGTCTATTTGTCCTCTACAGTGTAAAGAAAACAAGAGAAACCACAAAGGTTCATAGGTGTGTACTAGGCTAAAGACCACTCAAATGTGACCTACAAATTTGATTTATACAGGTGGTGATTTACTAACTGCCTCTATCCATCTGTCTTTCCAACATGTCCTATTTATGTCTCAAACACAATGTAGGTGTTTTAATCTAGTAGTTCTAATTCTGTTTGTTTTGTGGATGTGCAAAAGGTTCATCAAAAACAGGGCCAGGGGTGTCCTGTATGCCAGGCAAAGATCACCTCTCAAAAGCTTGTATGATACAGAGTAAAGAGACAGGGCTTTGAGATGATGAGCACAGGACATAGTATTTCCACCCTGTATTCTTTGTGGAATTTCTAGTTGCTGCATGTGTCTGCTCAGGTACATAGAAAAGGGGAGTTATACTCTATGAGGGATATGATGAGTGCTGAGTACAGTGGTATGATAACCTCTCTGGACCTAGATGCCATGCCCTTGCTTATAAGTTGAGCAACATAGAAGGATTTTCTTATTACCTTAGACACATGCTGGTCGAAGGCTAGGCTACTCTTTACATGAATTCCCAGATCCCTGACTAATGAATCAACTTTTAAGGGTATTTTATTGATGAATTAGTTACCTGGGATGGCAGACTTCCTAAAACATACTATAATGCAATTCTTGGTATTAACGGTGGTGCAGCGATAGCATTGTCACCTCACAGCAAGAGGTTCTCTGGTTCGATTCTCAGCTGGAGCACCTTCTGTGTGGAGTCTGCATGTCATTTGTGTGGGTTTCCTCTGGCTGCCCCAGTTTTCTCCCACTTTCAAAGACATGCATCTAGAGCATTTCTCCCCAGTCCTCTGATGAAAATTGGCTATGCTCCAAGTCGAACTTTCCCTTTTAACAAATAAATACATTTTAAAAAGTTAAGTTTCAAGCCATGGCTTGAACTTCAAGTGTTTGCCTGCATTAGAGCTCCCTGAAGGGCATTCTCATCTTGGGGGATTCAATGACTGCTCCCAATTTGCAATCATCTGCAAACTTGGTCAGTCAAAGGCCTTTGACAATGGCTTTGACATCCAATCAGTAGATGCCAATGAGGAGTTGTCTCAGCACAGAGCCCTTGGAGACTCCACTTGTGACTGGTCTCTTTATGGAGGTAGCCTCACTGATTCTAACCTTCTGGGTCCTATCAGTGTGCCACCTAGCTATGCAGTGTGTTATTAAGGAGCTTATACCTTGTTTCATAAGTTTGTTGATAATGCCCAAGTGAAGTATTGTATCAAATGTTGAAGCCAGCTCTAGGTAGGCAGTATGCACTGTTTTCCCTTCATCCATTACCTTAGGGACCTTTTCAAAGAAGTCCACTAGATTCAATAAGCATGACCTTCCTTTGTCAGAGTCTTACTGGGATGGATACAGTGTCTGGAGGTCTTCTATGTTTTTGTTGATAACTTCCATGATTATTTTTTCCATGGCTTTACAGATAATGCTAGTCAGACTAATGGGTCTGTTCCTTTATGAAGAAGGATGACCACTGCAGTCCTCCATTCATGTGGCACAAAGCCAGTTTTAAGATTATAGTTAAATAATGACTCCAGGGGTCTTGATAAGTCATATTTTAGACTATTCAAATGCATCCTAGGATGTTATTGGGGCCGACTAAGGCCATGATGTTGGCTTTAATGAGTGCAGTCAGTACATGCTGCCTAGTTATAGCTGGGGAGGGGTTATATTTCAGTATATTTTTGAGGGGATGCTTGGGGGTGGGGGGATGGGAAAGTTGGAACTGAATTTGTACACTAACAGGTTTGCTATATCAAAGGCTCAGTGAATGTGGCACCATTAACCACCAGTTCAGCACATTGTTGTTTGCTACCTTTAAGGTTTCTGACAAAGCTGTAGAAAGCCTTATGGTTATCTTTCACCTGGAAGGCTAACTTAACCTTGACGTTTGCTATGTTTGACCTAATTAGCTCTCTTAATTGCCTATTTACTTTGATGATAGAGTTTCTATTTTATGGGAATTACCCCTCCTGATTTTTGCCATAATTTTTTTTTCCTTTTGTTGCATGTCCTGTTTAATTTGGGATGCCATCAGGGTGGTTTGTTTCTAGGGCTAGTCCTGGGCTTACTTCTGTTAGATACAGCAGCCTCTAAACAGCCATTGATGTTGTCATACAGAGTTTCTGAGAGAAATTCAGCATAGGCTGCTGTGTTTTCTGGGTTTGGAGGGGCATTGAATTTTGACAATCCATCACTGTCTGTTACTGGTTTTAGTGGGATTATGGGTGTTTATTTTGATTTTGAACGAGAAAGCTTTATGGTTGGACCTTACCAGGGACGATGAGACAGTGGGGTAGGGGTGGGGTAGTAAAGGGTTCTCCCATATTTGCAAGCATGAGGCCTGATATGTTCGAGCCTGTAGTCAGTGTATTAACTCTTTGATCAAGGTTGTTTTTATTTACAAAGTCCAACAATCTCTGTGCCTGTAGATTTGAGGCTGTGCAGGATTCCCAGTCTATACAAGGGTAATTAAAGTCTCCCATGAGTAGGGTGTTAGGTTGTATGATTGTCTCTCCAGTAGGTCCAAGTATGCATTGTGAGTTTCTTGAGGCATAGAGAGAGTTAACTATAGCTGTCTAAGATATGGTGCAAGATTTTGTTTATAATGATCTAGACAAGGACAAACTCCACAGTGTCATCCTGATTGACCACCCTAGAGGTATGCTTGTTATTGAAGTATTTTGAGACACCTCCTTCTTTAGCCCTTTTATGTGCAGCTAATTCTCTAAAAGGGTGGAAGAACTGAAACCTTACACTGCTGGAGTAGTATCAGACACTTTAAATCATATCTTGGTAACTGCATAGCTATCTATGTTCTCCAGTGTGAGGAGGGCTTGGAGGGAGTGTACTCTTTCTTTAGGGTCCTGGAACTGAGTGGTAACACATTTATGTTTGGCAGAGCTGATTTTGCTGTTTTGGTATGTTTGCCAATATGGCATTGCCTAAAAAAGGCATTTTGAGGGTGGATATTGTTTGACCCAGTATTCAAAACCCTAGAGTGGAGAGGTGCAGACCATACTTGGCAAAGAAATGTGGTCTACTAACCATGTCCTCCCAAGCTGACAAATATTGGATACCCTCAGAATGACATCAGAAAGACAGCTAGCTGTTGAAATCAATCATTTTTTGCTCATATTGTGGCATCATTATCATTGATGGTAATGTGCTGCTCAGTTCTAGGCTCATATTAGCCTGAGGCACATAGTCTGTAAGTTCCATAATGCCTCTCTTCATATAGTCCAGAGAGGTACATCTCAGATCATTTTCACTTACACGGACTATGATGGGATCATACTGGTACCTGTGGTGTAATCCTTTGAGTGCATGAGTGATTTGGTGGATCCTGGCTCCACATAATCAACAAACAGTCATCTTCTCCTTGTTCAGCCTGGTTAGAGGGACATCAGTATATCTTACGATGGAGCTTAGAATTTAGGGTCCATTTAGAGTGACAGTATGAGTGGTGTTAGGTGTTCTTTTATTCTGAATGTCTTTGGGCTTGCTGAAGCATAGCTTTGACAACAGGTGATCTAAGCAATCTTTGTTGTTTAGGAAGATTGCTTTTAAGTACCTCAGCATACATTAGTCTATGTGTGTGTTGTATACTTTCAGATGTGGGTGTTGTGTGCATGGCTTTGACAACGTGATGTGCATTTGTATGTGAGAGTTTAGCCTTCAGTGTCAAGTACACTTCTGACACACTGTGTCTTTTTCTTTAAGGATTAAGTGGTTGTCAGTAAATATGAGACAATTGCTACATTGTCCTAAAATGCCCATATCCAGTAAGATGGCTACAGAAAAGTTAGGAAATTTAACATCTATACTGCCCAGTCCTTTGATTTGTGAGCTACAAGGGGGGAGGTGTATTGGGGTTAAAATGCTAATAAGGGTGCTTTACTGGAGCAGATTATGCTAAACTGTGTTAAATTCTGCTAACTTTAATGTTTACACAAAACTGAGTTCAACTAAATCTGTACGTATTCCTACTTGACTCCCAATTAGGTAGTCTAAGCTTGTTTGCACACAAGTTATTTGTACTATATTGATGCGTTACAGGGTACAGTTTTATGAACCGTTCTTTCTACATGTTTGCTGTAGTACAGGACACTGCTAACCCATGCAAATTTGCAAAATGTCTAGTAGCACAGAAAAAACAGAAAACTAACTAATGAGCCCACTGGCCAATAAAATGACTACACTATGAGTCATTTTGTGTACTTCCTAACTCATGTTGACTGGGCAAACACCTCCTGACAAATGATGAATAAACCCAGTCCTCCTAATGTAAAAAACACAGTAGAAGAGACCCGTAAGTGCAGCTAGCTGGAAATCCCTTGCTAAATGCAATTTCAAGACAGTCTTACAGCGGTAACAGTGTGAAGAAGAGCATTTTTTAAATCTGCACTCCCTGGTAGAATATCCCCTCGGTCTTCTGCGTGGTGTGCTGCCCCTTGAAGCCTTGTGCTGTGACACGGGCTATCTTTCCAACAGCTACCTAGTACATCTAAAGAATTTCCCAACTGAACTTAAAGAATACCCAGTCGGTATAACCTTCCCTGGACTACCTAGAAGTGCTTCCTACAAACTCACTGTCTTGAAGCCTTGTGCTGTGACATGGGCTGTCTTTCCAACAGCTACCTAGTACATCTAAAGAATTTTCCAACTGAACTGAAAGAATACCCAATCGGTATAACCTTCCCTGGACTAATTAGAAGTGCTTCCTACAACCTCACTGTTTTTCTCTGTTTTCTCTTACAGCTTGAAGCCTTGTGCTGTGACATGGGCTATCTTTCCAACAGCTACCTAGTACATCTAAAGAATTTCCCAACTGAACTGAAAGAATACCCAATCGGTATAACCTTCCCTTGACTACCTAGAAGTGCTTCCTACAACCTCACTGTCTTGAAGCCTTGTGCTGTGACACGGGCTATATTTCCAACAGCTACCTAGTACATCTAAAGAATTTCCCAACTGAACTGAAAGAATACCCAATCGGTATAACCTTCCCTGGACTACTTAGAAGTGCTTCCTACAATCTCACTGTGTAGCTTGAAGCCTTGTGCTGTGACACTGGCTATCTTTCCAACAGCTACCTAGTGCATCTAAAGAATTTCCCAACTGAACTGAATGAATACCCAATTGGTATAACCTTCCCTGGACTACCTAGAAGTGCTTCCTACAACCTCACTGTCTTGAAGCCTTGTGCTGTGACACGGGCTATCTTTCCAACAGCTAGCCTAGTACATCTAAAGAATTTCCCAAATGAACTGAAAGAATACCCAATCAGTATAACCTTCCCTGGACTACCTAGAAGCGCTTCCTACAACCTCACTGTGTAGGTGATTACCTACTGATTTTTTACTGTAACATTAACATACTATATTGAGTGTTTGGCATATTCCTATTGTTGGGTCAGCACATCTGTGGACCTACCCCGAGGCTATCCATCCCACTCTTTTCTCCCCTATTACCCAAGCTAGTTCAAAGATTAGGTGCAGTTCCCTATAGTTGCCACTAGAGGGCAGCAAAGCATGTGACTTGTAATCCCTGTATCTTACCTATATACTAAACATCTCCAGAGTTGCTGTATGAACCTATTTTAGCTATCCAACTTTAACATTATACATAGCTAACCCCCCTAAAAGGATATAGAAGACATTAACCTATAAGTCAGTTAGGCAGTAAGACAGAATAGCTAGAAAACTAACTTACCTTAACTAAAGATTGATTCTATATTACTGCTTATTAATTCCTTTTCCCATAAGTAGACATAAAGGACTCTCCTAGTATTTCAAGGAATTGGTGTCTCAAAGAAGTGCCACTTACCTACTCAAAGTCTAGTAAATCGAAGTTTCACTGTAAAACTGATTACATCTCAGCACCTCTTAGCTCTGCCTGCTCCATTCACCCTATGGGCTCACGCTGCTCCCTTACCCTACCCCCAATTCCCACCCACCCCCAGGGGTCCTAACCTTATACTTCCTAAACCACACCCTCTCTCCTATCCAACCTATCCCTAGCTCAAATCAATCAATTTACATTAGCCACACTCATTCTTTCATAACTTTTCCTTTACTCTCTTTCCTTTACTACCTCTACCTATACTACTTTCAACAACTTCGCTACCCATAGCATTTCTTCTTCTCTACTACCCTAACTTAACTTTATATCTCATACTATTCAATCCTAGCTCTATCTGACAGTAATAGTACACATATACATAGTAATATGTCTACAACAACTAAAGCTATCCTAACCATGGTAATACTCCCAGCCACTCTTATTCCTCTCCTCACCACTACCTATCTCCTCACCTCTTTTGAAATGGTGAATTACTATCATTTCAACTACTCTCCTAAACAAACAACTATACATAATAATACCCTTACCCATTTCCAAATAAATATCACTTCCACTTCCTGCTACTTGCTAGTTAAATATCATCGACTTACACCCATTAAATTAAACCATCCCACTGTAAAAAAATTGAAATATCTACCTAGCCTTAATTCTAACCGACTTAATGCACTAAAATTCCCCACCTTAAAAGATGGTGACATCCACCCTAACCCAGGCCCTTCTAATTGCTCTACTATACCAATTCTTTGTACCTCTCCCAACACCCTTACTACCCAGACCAGTCTCTCTAACGCCTTACAAATAGGTCATCTCAATATCCGCAGTATTAACAAAGTTGCCCATCTCCATGCCCTTCTTGTTATTCATTCCTTTGACATCCTCTGTCTTATAGAAACCTAGTTAAAACCCAACAAAGGATAATGAAATAATTCCCCCAGGGTACAATATACTGAGACATGACAGAGTAAAATGCAAGGGGGGAGGAGTAGCCCTACTGTATAGCAATGAACTACACATCTCCTCCATACCTTATAACCCACCTCAAGATAGTAAAGTTGAACGCTTAATCTCTAGATTCTAACTCAACCCTAGCAAAGCAATATACATAATCTGTATATACCTACCCCCAGGTAATAACATTGCTATAATAGAGGATACCCTATGCTGGATATCTACTACTTACCCACAAGAAACTATTATTCTACATCGATTTGAATACTGACTGGAATAGTATCAATACATATAATCCTTCTTCTCATATTAATTTGCATGGTTTTAACCAGACAATCACTACCACTACTAGCATTAACAAACCAAATAAAAAAGAAACTATCCTAGACTGGATTCTAATCAATAAACAAGAACATACTTATAAAGTAGGAACCTTGCCTGATGATATAAGTGATCACATGCGTACTTACATCATAAGACAAAAGAATGACATTACCAACCCCCCCCCCCATTATAGGATTTTCCAAACCAACAAACACTTTAACCCCATATTATTTCTAACATAACTTAGCACCTGTGACTGGAACCCTCTAAAAACTCTCCCTCTTGAAGAGGCTGTTATATATTTCAATAACAAACTCTTAATCCTCGACAGGCATGCACCCAAACAATCTATTAGAATAAAGTCCAAACCTGCCCCCTGGCTCTCAAAAGATACTAGACAAAATATATTACTTAGAAATAAATCCTGGGCTAAGTGGAGAGCATCCAGAAATACCTCTGAACAACAAACCTTTAGACAGTTGAGAAATGCTACAAAAAAAAAAGCAATACTCTCTGACAAAAAATCTACTATTGTAAATTGCAGCAAATTCACCACAATAATCCACACAAATTCTGGTCAAGCTTAAATAACCTCCTTCATCCTAGCCACTTGAGAACACCTTCCCCTCTAGGGTCAGAAAATACCTCCCATCAAACTGCCGATGCCTTTAATACCTTTTTCACAGACACCATACAATCTCTAGCCAGTCAACTAGCCTCAGACAACTTGGAAATAATTAACTCCCCACCTGATCCTTGGCCAACTTTCCAACTACAACCCATCTCTACCTCTTATATCCAAAATCTTATCCAGAAACTTAAGCCTTGTACCCCCTCTGCCGACGAGTTACCATCTGAGTACCTTCAACAAACAGCCAAACTAGTTGCCTGTCCAATATCCATCCTGATAAATCATACCATAACTGAAGGAATCATTCCAGATCTCTGGAAAATCTCCCACATTATCCCCTTACATAAAGGAGGTAACTCTAACGACTATTCTAACTACAGGCCTATAGCTCTCCTTTCACCATTAGCAAAGATTATGGAGAAATGCATCCACCATCAGCTAATGGACTACTTAACTCAACATAACATTCTAGCAAACTGCCAGCACAGTTTCAAGCCTTTTCATAGTACCACCTCAGCTCTCCTATCCTTCATCAACTCCATTAACAACAACCGTAATAACAACACCCTCTCATCAGCACTCTTTATCGACATGTCAAAAGTCTTTGACATGGTTAACCACCCCCTACTCATAAATATTCTGTCATCCCTCTCTCTAGATGCCAAAGCAATTCTCTGGTTCAAGTCCTACCTTAGTAACAGACAACAGGCAGTTCTTTGGGAGAATCAACTATCATCCCACCTGCCAGTCTCCCTTAGAGTCCCTCAGGGCTCTATTCTGGGTCCTCTTCTTTTCTCTTTATTCATCAATGACCTTCATGTAGCTATCCCTCAAGCCACCTGTATACAATATGCTGATGATTCTACTATCATATGCTCTGCCAACTCTATATCTGAACTTCAGTCTTTAACCCAGACAGCTTTCAACACAGTAAAGTCATGGTTCTTGAAACGGTGCCTTTTTTTTGAACACCAAAAAGACCAAGCTACTACTGTTTACACCAAACAGTAAGTCCTCCCCCATAGATTTCTCCATCCGATCCAATAACGGCACTCTTATATCCCCCGACTCTACCACCAAACTCTTAGGAATCACAGTTGATAATAACCTCACCTTTGATAATCACATCAATAACACCATTAAATCTGTAAATAAAAAACTGGGCTCCCTATATAGGATAAAACCCTTCTTAACTCAACTATTGCCCACTCCCATCTAATTTCAACTCTTCTTTATGCTGCACCCATTTACACAAATGTAAAAAAAAAATAATCTTACTAAACTAACTCCTACAATTGTACTGCTAGATTGGCCACTGGAAACCCATATAGAACTCACCACTGTCTTAACCTTCATCAGCTAAACTGGCTCGAACTAAAAAACATTGTGATACTTTCCCAACTTACCATTGTCCATAGGATTTTCTACCAACCCAACGACACACCAATACTGAACAACCTTATAGCACCCTATAGAAATCTTAATTCCTTATGCTCTTCCAACAAAATTCTAGCTAGCACCACCAAGTCTAATAATTTGGCTGGGGACTCCTTGTTCTCCAATGCTGCTGGAAAACAATGGAACCTCTTGCCGTCTGACCTAATCTCACTACCCTCCCTGCCACTCTTTAAACAAAGTCTCAAGAATTACCTTAAAACTCATTGGCTATGCCCTTGCTGTTACCCAGGCTAATCTGGATTTTTCTGCTGCTATCTCTAGACTTCCTTCTTTCTTCCATTCTTTGTTGCCTTCCCCTCTGAAGTAGTGGCACCTATATGCAATCTGAACTACTTAGGTTATGTATGTATCCTTGAAAGTAGTATTCTTGCCTATCTTTATACTTCCTCCTTTTTCTACTACTACTGCTTACCCCCTTGGAAGTAGTAACTGTCTGGAGTAAAATAGAATAACCGATGATATGAATGTATCTTAACAATGTATTGGTAATTGCCTTAGATATTCATACTGTAAAAATGATTTATAGGTGTTTATATAATTTGTTTCATAGTTTTACCCATTATTCAAATTGCAATCCTTTTTCTTGTACATTGTAAAATGTCTTTGTTGTTTATCTGTGGAGCTTTTCTCCCCGGGCCTCTACTGAAAATGGATATATATCCTGGTGGACCAGCCCGGTCAACAAATGTAAAATAAATACATTTTATTTACAAAATCAGTGAAATGCACACATAAAACCTGAAAAGGTAGCAATCACTCAAAATAACTTGTTTGATTTAGCAATCAAAGGAATATAGCTTTGCCTGGATGGCACTGGATACAAGTAAACCCCTATATAAATGTGTGCTAGGTCTCCAAGCTTTGCTGAGCTCCTGGAAACAACTGAGCAGGAGAGGTTTACTCAAGTGCAATACTGGTTTGCTGGGTGTGCACTCAGGATCATGGATCTATGGAAAACAATGGGTGGAGGAGTACATAAATAGCTTATACAACAGTACCATAAAAGAGGGGAGGGAGAGACTTTGGAAATGAAATTATCATAAGGGGTAGAGACCACAGACACAGGCTTATAAAATATCAACAATAAGAGTAGGAGGGTTGGGAAAACCATCTAAGCTAGCTACAATCAAATAAAGGCAATATAGGAGCTCTTTCAGAAACTTTAGCTTAATGTCTTATGTAGCATGATGTGGATGCATAAAACTGTCATGTCCACAATATTATATCGTTAAGCAGATAATGTAAGACCCAACAGCCCAAGCTGCAAGTACAGTAAACCATGTATGACAGGTATGATATTCTCAGAGGAGTAGCATAAACTGCATGTTTTCCACATTAGTATTTCTCAACATTTCTTCTTTAGCCAATTGGAAATAAATTATGTACTTCCCTTACTAGGCACAACTGCATATTTAAGCACTGTATTTAACATCAGTAACTTAACTCCTGATGAATGGAAAGCTTGAACAATTGCAAAACCTATGTCGGTCCAATAAAAGGTATTTTATCACATCTGCATTTCAGTGTCTTTGTGTTGATCTTTGCACGCACATAAAATGTGCTCTTTTAGCATTTCTTAAAATCCAATTAATTTTTTTAATCCTAATGTAAAGAAGTAAATGATTTCTGCAAGCTGGAATGCCCTTAGTGAATGATCTTGCTACAAGAGTTTAATGACTGGTACAAATGAATATTATAGTTCTCTATTCAGTAAGTGGATTGTACTGAGTAGGGGAAAGATGTTGCTGACAGTTTCTGCACTAGTGGCAGCCGGGGTGTAATAACTTCATTATTTAATAAAAATGTGACATGCTGAGAGGACTAGCCATTTAGTTTAGTGCAAGCTTGCCAGTCAGTTTGTTGAAAAGCTAAACAGTAATGTTCTCTCTCAAGAAAGTGATCTCAAATGACAGACATTGTTAAGTGTCAGCTGGAAAAGTGAGTACTGTACTGACAGTACAATGAGAGCAGTGGAAGGGAGTACCTAAGTCTTGCAATAAATATAATAACAGGGAATTGCTTTCACTGCTCTCATTGTCAGGTAGTTTGAACCTGTCACGAGTCATTTCAAAACCTTATCAGGTGGTGTATGTGTGCATAATTTAAAAGTGAGAATGGGATCTACCATGGTCACAGATATTTATATCTACACACCTGGATGCTATACTGCCTCCAGGTTCCTTAATTAGCAGTGGTTTGGCAAGTTGGAACATCTGATGACTGCCTTATCAGTCTGCATTCTGATGTAATCCAGTGAATAACTTCCTCCATAGTATGTCACATATACTCACAATGAAGTATAATGGGGTGGAAATGCCCAGTTATGCATTTAGTTGCATTGGATAAGATGATGACAGATGGCATGCATGTGCTTGAAGACCTCAGGTGCCAAAGAAGCTCCATTTAATGATGTTAGCAGATTCTCATGATTTGGCAAATGTGAATCATATCAAAAATGGACAGAAGTTAGGGCTGCATTACAAGAACAGGGTGAACACTGTCATACATTAGATTCAGGACTGTTGATCTCAGTCAGCTATTTTATCACTAGTCCTGCTGCTTCAGAATCATTTCTGACTACACTCCACTGTGGCTGATCACTGAGCAATGGTGCTTCACAGACACAGAGGGTTGCTTACTGTAGTCCAGATTTGACCACTGCTTGTCCATGTAGGTTTAAGTAACCTCTGATATCCCTTCTATACTATATGTAGAGAGGCATGATAGAGCTCACAGAATATTTTTCCTAGGCTGGGATGAGCCTAGCACTGAGCAGCATTTTACCTTCTCCAAGGATGATGCAACATTACCCACAGAAGATAAATAACTTTAATAATTGGCCTAGTTTTGATTGTTAAGCCAAGGGAGCAGAATGTTTGCCTGGGATGATATGGTAAACAGACCACTCTGCTTTGCCAGGTATGGTCTGCACCTGTCCCCGTAGGATTGTGAATATTGGCAAAAACCTTGTCCATCCCATACTGCTGTTTTCAGACAGTGCCAATGTGATAAATCTACCTATATAACTAAGTTGATTCAGAATATTCTAAAGGTGTTAGTGCTGAATGAGAGGAGTCTAAGCAGGAAATGTCACTCATTGCAAGCCCTCCTCATCCTGGAAAAGGTAGACACCTGTACAGTTACTAAGGCTTAGTTTAAAGCCACTGAGAGTGGCCTGGCAGTGCAAAGCTATAATACCTTCTACACATTTAGATCAGCTACTGCAGAGGAAGGTCTAAAGGTGGAAGACTCTCAATTTAAATCAAAGAAAAACGCACCTCAAGGTTGATCAAACAATATGACACACGAGCTTCTCCACATCCAACAACCAATAAGTAAAGTCCCATGCAATAGCCTTGCAAGTTATAAATCCCACTCAATGATCCAGGAAGCTTATACAGTGTACTTGATTAAAATGAAGACACTAACCACTCAGCCTAACAAAATATTTATGTGCAGATTTGCCTGCTGCAACATTAACTGAGAATCATACACAGCCTCAAACATGCAGGCCAAGAAGTTCATGAACTTTGTTAACACAAACCCTGGAACAGCTAGTCTGCATACCCATCAGGGGTGCAAGTATACTTGACCTGGTACTCACAAATATGGAGGAATGATGCACTCCCCTTAGTGTAAAGTATTCATTGGTCAGGTCAGACCACAAAACCATCTCCTCTGAAACAAATATTAAACCTGGGACCATAGCTAAACTGGAAACATTTACAAATTATTCCAAGGTTAATAACCTCCAATTAAGCGATAGTCTATTAAAATTCCAAGCATCCCTCCTGAACCCTGAGAACACAGCTGCCTATGTAGAATTCTTCACAGAAGCTCTATGCAATCATGTAATAACTGCACAGAGACAGTTGTATCTACCCAACATAAACATAGGACAACATTCACAAACAAGCCACTCTGGTGCAATCCAAGTATAAATGTGGTGTATGGCAAACAAAAGAAAAAAAAAGTCACTTCCAAAAACAGGAGGGGCATTACCCAATAAGGTAAAAACTCCATCTCCAATCTGAACAAACAACTTAGGGATTAATCAAGTCGACCAAAGCCAAATGTACGACACAAAGATGCAACTCCCAACAATGTGCTGATCTAATAGGTTGATAGGTTCTTAGGTTGTGACTAAGCTAATGACCACTAGAGCCTTTGGAAGCCTAGCCGTGCACCCTAAACCACTTGGGTCCCCAAGTATCATAGGCGTCTATACAGGGGGGGGGCATGTTAGTGGGGAGGTAACTAAGGATTTGTTGGGGGGGGGTGTTAGCTTAAAACTTTTCTTATCAATGGCCTCTGTCCAGGGGAAAACTTACAATTTCCCATTCAATTGTCAATGATTTATTTTAATAAAGTAAGGGAAATCTGTTTTCCATGGATTGGAAGCATATACCATAATGTGGGGGTTCTCTAGGATGCATATCTGTCCCTACAGCATGTTGTGTTTATGTCACAGGTGAAGTACAGATCCCTGGATCTAGTGTTTCTTGTGCTGTTTAAGTATATGCAACAGTGCCATCATTGCTGGTTCTGAGTAAGCCCTGTAAGCCAAGCAGATATCCTCTCTCAGCAGCCTGTAGGAAACTGAATGCAGTCTCAGAGCCTTTAGGCAAGCAGTGTATGACAGAATATTCATGCTCCGAATCCTGCTGGTGAGAAACCTTTGTGGGCATTTCAACTATTGCAAGTCTCTACTTATAAACATGTCAAAGGGAGCATTGTATTCAATGATAGGTCTGATATGGGATGAGTAGAGTTGTACTATGACTTCCTTGGACCTGAATGCCATACCCTTACCTAAAAGCTGGGAAACATAGAATGATTTTCTTATTATCTTAGCTACATATCGATTAAAGGCCAGATTGCTGTTTATATATGTTCCCAGATCCCTTACTATGGGTCAACCCTTAAGGACATTTTATTGATGGAGTAATTAACTTGGGTTTACAGTGTCCCAAAGGACACTATAATGCATTTTTTGGTTTACTATCATAATGTGGAAAATCAAAATAATTTTCCACCTTTTGATGAAAGCGGTTTGTCAAAATTGGCAATAATGAATTACCAAAATTTTGGAAAAGGTAATATGGAATTCACATTTGAACGCTGGAAGTTCCAGTGTTGAAAGTCCACACCTCCCTACACCCCCTGCATATGTTCCAACTCTAAGATCGCACTACAGTGAGAAAAAGGTACATTTCCCAATACCCACTGTAATGCAATCTGTTATCAGGACGTGAATTCCACATTAGCAAATACACATTACCATTCAGTAATGTGGAGTCGAACATTCCCAAATTGGCATTACCAAAACATAAAAGCAGCCTTTCAACTTTTCCAGCTTCATGTTAGTGCCAATCTAAATTTTGATAGTAAACCACATTTTTTAGCACTGAGTTTCAGTCCGTGGATTTGGCACCAGTCACTTGTCTGTGTTAAATCCTCTTGAAAGATGTTGGTGTCTTAGGAGGAATGTATAATAGCTCTCAATTTACATTCATCTGTGATTTTAGTGAGTCAGACAGCTTGAACATTAGCCTTGACTTCTGAGAGGTAGATGCCAAACAGGAGTGAGCCCAGCAATGAGTGCTGGGGTATGCTGTTGGAGACTGCTCTATTGTGGAGGTTTTTTTGATGATCCTGACTTCTTGGGTCATGTCTATGAGCCCCCTGGCAATCCAGCGAGTAATGTAGTGATTACTGCCTATCTCTGAGAGCTTATCAACAATGTCTAAGTAGGATATTGCATAAAATGCCTTGACCAAGTCAAAATAAGCAGTATTCACTATTTTGCCCTCATACATTGCCTTGTTGGCTCTCTCAAAAAAACTAACCAGGTTAAGAAGGCATGACCTTCCCTTAAAAAAGCCATGAGATATGTCCAGTGTCTGCAGGTTGCCAAAATCTTTGTTTAGCATGTCCATGGTAATTCATTCCAAGGCTTTGCATATTAGAGTTATTAGACTGATGGGTCTGTATTTCCCTGGGTCGGTTGATGGTCCACCCTTATTTAGGAGAATGACTGTTGCAGTCTTTCATTTACTTGAAACATGGCCTGTTTCAAGGCTGTAGTTAAAGATTGCCTCTAGTGGTCCTGACACGTCTTGTTTTAGAAAGTTCAGGAGGCAACTGTGGATTCTATCAAGACTCATGGAAGCACTGTTCATAACATTAGCGAATGCTGCCAGCATGGGCACTGGAGAGAGTGGGGGCTGAAGTCTGAGCTAAATTTATCAGCCAGTAGATTTGCTATGTCACCCCTGATCTATGAGGATAGCACCATGCACCTGCAGCTCAGTATACCGAACACAGTTGAGTAAGGCTTTGTAATTAATTGTCCTTACCCTGCATGGCTATCCTGATCTTATAGCTGGCTATGTTGAACGTAATTAGACCTCTTAGTTTCCTGCTTAGTTGTATAAGAGAGCACTTGTCTTTAAGGGAGTTGGTCTTCCTGATTTTGGCCAGGGGTTTTCTTTTATTATATACCCTATTTAGGTCAGGATTCCATCAATGAGGTTTGCTTTTAGTGTTTGTTTTGGGTTTAGTTCTAGTAGGTATCTCAGCCTGTATGCAGTGATTCACATGTTTGTATAGAGACTCTTTGAATAATTCTGCATAGGTAGCTGTGGTCTCAGGCTTAGTGGGATTTTGACAAACTGTCATTTAATTGGATGTAGTTTACCTTAGAATAGTTATTAACCATTACTGGTTTAACTGAGTTTCTTCTTGATTTTTACATCAAAGGAGAAAGATTTGTGCTCTAGCCTCACTAGTGATAATGTTGGGGGGGGGGGACGGGGACAATGGTGTTCCCTGTTGGTGAGTACCAGTTCCAGTATGCTTAATTCTCTGGTTGAAATGTGCACTACCTGTGCCAAGGCGTTTGTGCTAATAAAGTCTAGGAAGTGGTGTAACTGTGAGTTTTAATGCACATTCCCCAGTCTGTAGAGAGGTAGTTAAAGTCACCCAAGAATAAGGTGTTTGGTTGGATAGTGAGCACATCTAGTAGGTTTAGGTAACAGGTGTGAGGCTCTAAGGTCATAGATGGTGACCTTTAGCTAGCCATGATATGGTGAGGGACCTTATCTATGTGACTTGCATGTGGATGAACTCCATGGGTATCATCCTGTTTAACCAACCTAGAAGTGTATTTGTTCTAATGTAGCAGTAACACCTGAAGGTTGGTTGTAGACTTTTTCACTATGTTGGTAGTTTTGTCTTTTTTGTATTGACTAAATGATGCTCTAAGAGGGTGAATAAAGTTTCAGGCAATATCTGAAAGCCTCTGGGGGACAGGTATATATCCCATTCTTGGCAAAGCAACTTGGTCCAGTGACCATGTCTTCCTATGCTGACAGATATCAGATTCCCCTGGAGTGACACCAGAAACTAAGTCAATTAATTAAAACTAATTATTTTATGTTCATACTGTGCCATCATCCTTGGTGCAGGTAAAATGCTGCTCAATTCAAAACTCATACCTATTAGTGACACTTACTCTAAGAGATTCAGTATGTCTCATTCCATATAGTTCAGTAAGGTACATCTCAGGTTATTTACACCCACATGGACTACAATAAAATCAAATTGGTACCTGGGGTGCAGTGACTTAAGTGTGTACATGATACTGTTGATCCTGGCTCTGGACAGGTAATTAACCTTTACCTTCTCCTTGTCTAACCTGGTAAATGGGATATCTGTGTGATGCACAATGGAGTCCCCAATGACAAGAATATTAGGATAAGTATATGCTTGTCTTATGGGTTTGACTATTGGGGGACCATTGGGTCTAAGCTTATGTGAAATGTTTAGTGCTGCTTTTGGTGTTTTTAAATGATCACTGAGGAGCGGTGTTGCCATAATATGGCTGTGGAGATCTTTGAGATTTGGGAAGTTTTCTTTTGAGTACCTTAGCATAAGACAGCCAGTGTGTGTTTGTGTGTGAGTGTGTGTGTGAGTGTGTGTGTGAGTGTGTGTGAGTGTGTGTGAGTGTGTGTGAGTGTGAGTGTGTATGTTTGTGTGGTAAGTGGAGTGGGTTAGGGGTATGCTGTTGGTATTCTTGACAACTTCGGCAGTATGAAAAATGTTTGCCTCCAAGGAAGTTATTTATTTAAATTTCTTGCATACCATGTTATGTTCTTTAATGATTAAATACTTGTCTGAGCTCGAGACAATTGCTACATTACCTTAAGATGCCCATATCTACCAACTAGGCCACAAAGACATTTGGCAATTGCATATCCATGTTGTCCAGCCCTGAAATAGGGTGGGCTGTTTAGGATTAAGGATTTGGTTTTAAGAGGAGTCTCCTAGGGTAGTTCTGGGGTTAAGGGCAAGATGTTATATAGTGCTAGGATACTGTAGTGCTATTCAATGCCCAAATTATTTACTTTAAGCTCAATTCCACACAATGCTACACTGTTTAACATGTTTCAGATCTAATCATAATTTTATAGGGAGAATTTACCATCTAGGCATTTGCTAATACACATCGCACAGGTAACTGCTGCTGCTCAGCGGGCAGCTCCGTGCAAACTTGCCTTATTTATAGTATAGAAAAAACACTTCACAGCTGACTCCAGTGCCCTCTAGCCAATAAGCAACCACACCTTGAATTTCCTGATGTAAAAGCACAGCAAAAGCAGCAATCAAGTCCAGATTAAACAACAAACTACCAACCCACCAAGTGCCTGGATAATTTACCCTTCTGTAATGCAATTAGGAGGCAAATAGAATTACAAAAGCCAACAAAGAGAGAAATGACTAATTTTTCCACAAAAATAAAATAAATGCTTTAACTCATTCAGGCCTATAGCACCTTTTTTGTATACCTCCAATTCATATGCATAGCTCCTTATGGCATCCAGACCATTTTTGGATCTGGCTTATTTAACTAAGTAACTCACCAGCTAATAATATTATTTGAAAGTGTACATATTAATCAATTAAATGACACTTAGCTTGTTAATTTAGGATGTCCTGCAACAGAGAAGGTAATCACTGTCACTTGTATTCATTTTTTTATATTTAAATTCATATTTTTATGATGTTGAAAAAAATGTCTTTGATATTTGCACTGTAAGTTGCATATTTTGAGTGAAATTCAGTGTTATTTATATATACTGCTATTTATAAAATATCTCAAAAAACATGCACTCCTTGAGGAATTCCTTGCTGCCATGTGAAAGCTTGTATATGGTTAACAAAAATGTTCGAGCAATATATGCTTAGGGTGTACATTTTCCAAGGTATGCTAATTTGTTTGTAAAAAATTAGCAAAAAATATAGTTTGGGGTTTTTGTGAATGATAATAAAATTATAATATTCATGGAAAGACTGACTGCACTATTATCAGTGTAAAAAGTACTTCTTAAGATAACATTGTTATATGTACAGTTATAATATATTTTATTGTTCACAAAATATTTACATTTGTTTATCTTATACTTTTTATTTTTTTAGAAAATGCTCTGGAATGTAAGATGTGTGTGTAGACTGCCAGAGGTTTGATATTCTACACAACAAAGTTTTTAATGAGATAAAAAAAATATTCTAGAATTCTCTGTAAATGAATAAAGAGCCTTATAAACTTGTTTGATTGCAGCAGAGAAAAAAGCATGAAAGCTGCCTCTTGTGCCCTCTAGCCAGTAAGCAACCTCACTAAGAGCTTCCTAGTGTGCTTCCCAACTCAGAGAGACCAGGTAAACACCTTCTACCACAAAATGGATCATCTCTGAATATCTTAATGCACAAGCACACCAAAAGCAGCTCTCAAGTGCAGATTAAACAATAATCAGCAAACAACAACCAAACAACTAAGTCCCTGACCTGCCTTTGACAAAACTGCCACCTATACAGAACCTAATGATTTCGGAAATCTGTTGGCCAATAAATTGTATTTCAGTTTTAACCTACTATCACCCCAAGTCATGCCCCCAGGAAATATCCCCCACCATTTCTCTACCAACTGTCACTAGGGAGCAAGTCCTTGCTGCACTCTATCAGGCCAAGAACACTGTTTAGATATGTCCTGATCATATCCCAGGATGTCTCTTGAATAGCATGAAACATGGCTTGTCAGGCCTGCTAGTATCTCTATTTAACCATAGCCTCCACACAGCCACTCATGTCAAATGAATGGACAGATGTAATTCATATTTCTCAACTGTCCAGATTTTTGCTGAATGCCCAGATTTTAGCCTCATATTTTTGGTCTGTTCCTCATAAAATCTGTGATTTTTTCTGGATTTTAGTAGCAAATCAGTGAGGACTGAATTCAATAAATAATGACAGGCATCTGAGTTCCAGACTTCATATCCTTCCGAAAATGTATTTTAACACAAGAACTTTATGCTAGTGACTTTCTAAATTTATAAGAGCAATATTTAAAATGTGTCCCTATTTTCAGGGTTTTGGCCACCCCGCCATTATTTTTGTCTTTGTCCAGATTTTTTTGTGATATGAGGCTGACAGCTATATCTCATCACAAAGGGATGCCTCCGATAGACCTGAGGAATTACAGATCCATAAGTCTGACTACTCTCATATGCAAGGCAAAGGAAAGAACTTTAATGGATCTGATAAACAGTGACAGTAGTGTAGCTAGGGCAGGGCAAGATGGGCAACTGCCCTAGGCACAAAGTGTTGGGGGGATGATATTTCCATACATACTTAATACTTCAAAATCCAAGTGACCTACAGACTGTTGCATGACATCAGGTGAAACATTACATGATGTTGAAGAAAAATATTTCATATTTGTTCTGTAAATTGCACTTCATGAGAGAAATTAAGTGTTATTTATATTGAACTTAACTGCATACTGGCTTTTAAAAACTGCTTTCAGACCTGAGTGCTGTAGTGCTCCATGTTTGGTCTAAATTGTAGCAACTTATTGCTACAGTGTAGAAAGCAGTTTGCTACAGTTTAAACTAAAAAAAATATCTTTCTTTCTTTGTATTTATTTTTTATTTTTAACTAAAATGAGAGGAAGAAGGAGCAGGGGCAGGGTACAGATACTGGACCTAATCTCAGACATTTTTGGGGATGGGGTGCCAAATCATCAGACCCACACAGTGCTGCATTAAGCCTCTGAACAGTGACATAGGAAACCTACAGATAGAGAGCCCTTCCCAGTTCTGTTTTGTCAAGGGCAGGTCATACCTACTTAACAAGCTGGACTTCTTTGAAAAGGTCACTAAAGCTATGAATGAGGGCAAAACAGTGCACACTGCCTCAACCATTTCCAAGGCATTTGACACAATGTCTTACTTGGACATTATAGATAAACTTGCAGAATTAGACATATGCCCATATGTCACCAGACTGATTACCAGCTGGCTCATTGATAGGACACAAGAAGTTAAGATAGGGTAGCCCACCTACACAAAGAGGCCAGTCACTAGAGGAGTTTCTTAGAGATCAGTGCTAGGGCCTCTTCTTTTGGCATCTACTTCTCTGAAGCCAAGGTCAATATCAAGTACCTCTAGTTGATGAAGTTTGTAGTTGACTGCAAATTAGACATGGTCATTGACAAACCTAAAGACATATCTACCCTTCAAAAGGGCTTGACACAGACAACAAGCTGCTGCTAGTGCCATGGACTAAAACTCAGTGCAAAAATGTATAACAGTACACTTTGGAAAGACAGACACCCCAGGAAATTACCACTTGCTAATATACCTGTAAATACAGAAACAACGGTCAGGAATCTGGAAAAGCATGTTGACAGTAACCTGGCCATTGACCAATGCATGGCTACTGTGGTGAGAAAATAATCCTACATTGCATTGTTCCACAGTACTCAGCACTTATCATACTAGTCACTGAGTACAACACACCATCTGGGATGTACACCAGGCACTAGCAACAGCATGTACCAGACCAAGCACTTGCAACAGTTTGAGAGACCACAGAGGTTACTCACAAAGAGAATGCAGGGAAGAAAACAAGTCTTATTCTGACTGTCTCAAAGTCCTCTCCCTGTACTTATTCTCCTAGAGACAGCTGCACAGGGTTCTATGCCTAATCTACAAGGTGTCCTCTGTTTCCACACTGGTGAATTTTTGCACATCTGCAAAGCAAATAGTATCAGAAATATGCATTGTGATTACCTAAACCTTGTCTGCAACATAAACAGGACATGTTGGAAGAACAGGTATGTGTCTCAAAGATTACACCTTCTCTGGAGCATGCAACTCGGCAAATTCCCATCTATGTGAAGCAAAGTTCATCCATAACCCTATTCAAACTTAACTTGGACCAAAGGATGGGAAATCACAGATTTACCCCTATTCTGGCAACTGTGTACCAAATGTACAAGGGCCATCTGTGAACGTTTGAAGTATACAAGCCTGTAACATAATGGTAAAATTCCTTGGGGTATTGAATGATAGCAATATATTTTGTAAATTCTGAGTAAGCCTGGCTAGGCTTAAAATGGCTATTGGGCTGATTTCCTATTATCCTATTAAGCTATAAACAAGAATATACCTACACATACCACATAAATGACACTAAGGTCTTGGACAGATTAGAGAACATCAAGCTCTCCTTTGACCACAATGCATCAACTGCCTTTACGAAATTGTTTTACATAGGCAAGCTAAAAGTAAAGGCATATCCTGCAGGTTAAAAGAAACAATTGCTTTGCTATTCTCTTCCAACTTCAGTTCGGTATTTGAATAAGATGCCTCCTTTAGCATGCACCTATAAAGACACATCACCCAGCCTGAAAAAAATCAACATTTTCTCACAAAGAAAATCTTAGGTATGATCTCCATAAGGTACATGGAGTAACTAAAATCTTTCAATACTCCGTCTCTTAAAAATGTTTTTGTAGCGACTCCTGCATGGGCTACAATGCAGTATTGATCCCACTCTGATTAATCTATTACGTAGTTGAAAGGCTGGTAACTCAGCAAATTCCCATTCTAGAAATCTTAATCTACACTGAAATAATAACATAGTCTGTTGGTAGGATTAATATCTATCTTGCTGAATCACTGCATATGGGATAAGCCTTGTCATCATATTGCACAAAGCAGCTCCTTCATTCTTTACAAAAAATCTTGATGAGTGAATGGTAAACTGCAAATTCAGCTCCGGTCTTGTGTCTCTGTCCTTCATGGAAGGAAGATCAAGTAGTGGGAATTGCACTGGTTAGTCTGCTAATGGTCTACTAGTCTGACTGTCTGACATTTACATTTCAGGCCAAGCCTGCTCACCTTTCTCTGGGAGGAGCAGTGGGGCATGCATAACCAGAGTAAAGACTCCAGGTGGGGTTATTTTTGGTGGCTGAGGACATCACAAGAGATGCTTTACCTTCAAATGAGATAGGGCAATTGGTGGGCTGTCCCTATCAAAAGCAGGTAACATAGCAATTGTTTACACCTACTTCAAGCTAACCTTGCCGAAGTCACAGACATATGCTGTGTGAATGGTTAGGGGCCAAGGTAAAAATTCAACTCAGTAGGGTGATGTTATAGATCCTACCATCCGCCCCCTAATCCCAAGGGAGGAAATAGAACTGTCACACTAATGGTAAGAATTTGGTTGATTGGGTAAAACTGGAGGGAGATAAGTGAACAAAACAGCAAACTAAATGTATTTATTCACAAAATCTGTTAACTTGAAAGATAACCAATAACCCTCTGTAAAAAGGAGCAAAAGGAGAGAAGTTCCACTGAAATCCACTTTATTGACCAAACAGAATCAGGATTGAGTGCTTCATAAGTTTGTATCACAACTTCATCAGAATCCATACAACTGACAAAAGTTCAGCTTAAATAGTTAAATAATTAACCAATCAATCACCTGACCTAATTGGCTCCTAAAACCTGGACTAAAAGTGGTTCATTTAAATATACAAAACTTTATCTATCACAATAAAAAGATAAATAAATTACACTTACAATATTACGTAAAATTTATATATATGTGAATACTTTCAAATATAAAAATAAGAATTAATGTTAAATTTAATTTTAATAATGTTGCAAACATTACATTTAAACATAATATGATCTTAATCTTAGCACACTAGCTATTGGAATGGATTCATTCAAGCCAGGGGAGACCATGGCATTCAATCTAAGTTGCCAAATAAAGTCTTTGTATTCAATAAGGTTGCCGCAAGACCCCCCCCCCCCAGTATTGTTTATAAACTGTGTCTAAGCCAACAAATAAAAATCCATGATCAGGGAAATTCATTAAATGACAATAAAGAGTATTACTGATTTTTTTAAATGTTTTATATCATTTTAGGTGTTCATATATCCTCTCTCTGAATTGATGGACAGTTTTACCCACATAAAAACTTGGGAATTTTTGGCACAAAGCTAAATATATAATATATTTATTTTATATTCATAGTATAAAAGTTTATAATTAGTTCATGGTCACTTTAATAGTTTTTCATTATTTAATTAATTAATTAGAAGATTTAATTGTTAAATTGAGTATGTATATAAAGGTGATATTTGCACTGAATGAATTGTGATCCTTGAAGGCGAATTGCCGAGGTACCAGATCGCTGGAATAAAGAAAGTAAGATACTGGTGAATTACTGGCTAGTTATGTGTTTTTTCTAAATATATAATGTCTAATGTCTTACAGCTGAAGTGGAAAATACTTTTTATGTTCATATTATTAACCTTAACCTCATCTGTTTCAAGTAGCCAAGAACACTGACTACAACTTACACACTTAAAAGTACCACACTTTTTCTGACTAAAAAAGTCAGTATCTTTATCTTCTGTTTCTAACATATTTTTTAAACACCTAGCTCACCTGGTGACAAACCTTGGTCACTCTCCCAAGTTTTCTTTCATCCCTTCAAAGCCTCGAAAGAAAGACCAGTTATCAATAATAATCTGTTTAACTACAGGGTAGACTTGAGTATAGGTAGTAATAAATGAACAAGGAAGGGTGTCACTTTTATTGTTAGTTTGTTTGGGCCTAGTTAACTCTGTTTCGTACATAATGAGCGTAATTATCCCCCTATGTCTTTTAACTAAGATATCCCCCTGAATTTTATCAATAACGTACCTGGGGTAATTTCTTGCCAAAAACATATTTGTTAACTTGACACTTTCCCGTTCAAGGGCTTCATCATCTGTAATCATATGAGCCAGTCTTATAAATTGTCCCTCTATAATATCTCTTTCTGGTGAGCTGGGTGACAGCTGTCGTAATGCAGAAAACTGTTAGAGTAGGTACTTTTCCTATAAATATTACTTTGTATAACCTTCTTTATCTCATCTTCCTTAACCAATACATCTAAATAACTAACTTATTTCTTACTATAGGTGTATGTGAACTTAAGAAATGCAGTAGCTGAGTGCAAAAAAATCAAGAAAGTTTCTAATTTCAAACTCACTTAAATCCCATGCAATAAAAATATCCAAATACCTGGCATAAAAATGCCAGCCAGGTACATCACCTCTATTGAATAACAAATGCTTCTCCCATTGCAATGAGTCGATTTCAATAGCTAGTGTGCTAAGATTAAAGTCCTATTATATTTAAATGTAATGTTTACAACATTATTAAAATTAAATTTAACATTAATTCTTATTTTTATATTTCAAAGTGTTCACATATACATACATTTTAGGCAATATTGTAAGTGTAATTTATTTATCTTTTTATTGTGATAGTTAGATAAAGTTTTGTATATTTAAATGAACCACGTTTAGTCCAGGTTTTAGGAGACAATTAGGTTAGGTGATTAATTGGTTAACTATTTAACTATTTAAGCTGAACTTTTGTCAGTTGTATGGATTCTGATGAAGTTGTGATACAAAGTTATGAAAGCGTTCAATCCTGATTCTATTCGGTCAATAAAGTGGATTTTAATGGAACTTCTCTCCTTTTGCTCCTTGTTACAGAGGGTTTGTCTTTTTTTAACTTGAAAGGTAACTCAACCAAATGAAATCCTTTCCAGCTATGATGTAGGAGAAAGGCAAAATAAAAAGTACAATACAGACTTATAAACAGTAGACTCAGAAATAATAGTCAGACCTGCAGAATTAACATTCCAACTCAGACCTGCTTTTGTATATCTATGAAAATATACAATTTCCATTTAAATTTTAAGACAGAGCAAGAGTTAATATTTAGGCCTTAAAGTACTGGAACAAAAAGTTTCTGGATAAAATTGTATTAGTTTTATATGAATGTAAATTTGCCTGTGTCACAAGTGATAATTCACTAAAGATGTTTGAAAAAAAAATGAAATCATGGTCATACGTTTATTTGCATATAAACTCATCTAAGCTAGAAATCATAAAAAATATCTTAGCTGATAAATTTAGATGTAGGTTCACACCTCCCACATGTCTGTTTGTTCTATTATCTTGTCTTCATTCACCATTGAGTAAATCACATTAGCACTCTTCTGAACTAAAAACTCTAGTTGTATGGACCCTGACAATATTTCAAGATGTCTACTTGAAGTATCAAACAACAAATCCATTACTTCTTTCTAAATCACATTAACCTTAGTCTTTGCACAAACTATTTACCTGAAGCTTGGAGAACTGCTACAGATGTATCTCTCTTCAGGGTTGTCCTCATCACTGGCCCTGATAGTTATGGGTTTATTAGTCTTACTAGCATTATCTGTAAATATGTGGAATTTATTATTACTAAACTAATAAATAAGGATGTAAGTGACCTCCAGATCCTTCACCCTAACAAATATACATTTGTTAAAGTCAGGTCATGTCTACTAAACCTATTCTATTTCTTACACAAGATCAGAGAGGCTTTTGATAATGGTCAGACTGTTCACAATATCTTGACTTCCCCAAGGCCTTTGTTCAACTATCCATGAAGTAATTATAGGCAAACTCTCCAGATCTCAACGTTATACCTCATGTTGTCTCCTGAACAACAAATTGGTGTTGTGACAAAATTCATGTTTTTTTTTTGGGGGGGGGGTGAGATTTGTGATATTTCCTTTAGCTGCAGAGATGGCACCAGTGGTGTTCCACATGACTTAGTGTTATGCTTTCACTTATTTGATAATTATTTCTCAGAAGTGAAGCTGGGCTCCAAGGTCACTGACTAACTAACTTTGTAGATGACTGTAAATTAGGTAAAATAGTATATTTTCCTCTGGAATCCTAACTCTACAACAAAATCTGGATTAAACCAGTGTCTGCAATTAATCATGAGCTCATGCTAAATGATAAAAAAAATGAGAGCATAGTTACCTTCATAAAGCCCCTATCTAGCACTTTTAATGCATGGCTGGTACTGCCTCCCCAAAATTACCTCCTATTAGAGACCTGGTTTTCTGTATGACTAAGGACATGGTTTTGACCAACCTGTCTTGACTGTGGTTAAGTCTTTCTACCTTACATAGCATATATGTTAAAGCATTTCTTGTAGGTCAATGGACAACCTTGTCCTTGCATATTCTACCTTTATTAACCCCATCACTAAATATATTGCACCTTCTGGAATGTACATATTTAACCACCTTGTGCAGTTTCAAAGGCCACAATGATTCCTCTGGTTTAAGCTTTTAAGCTACCCTGACAGGTTAATATCTTTCTCTTAATACTTTGCTCATACAGGCTTTTGAGATCTGATCCCTTTTATGTATTTTGCAATAAGAAAGACCTTGTGTTTTGTGGTTTACTCTTCTTTCACAGATCAAGCAGTCTAACTACTACTGAATGAAAACCTCTAAGCCTCCATTGACAGATCAAAAACACCTGCTGGCATTTTTTTTTTATCTAGTGTCTTTCTCAACTTAGGAATGGACTCCAAAGCACAGGACTTCCCCATTGACCTTCAAAGTCTACTTCAGTTGGCTGGATAACTACAAATTCATCATACCTTATAAACAGAATTGCTTTATTTGGATATGAATGCTTTGCACATTAAGTCTGCTTCACACTGAGTGCATGTCTGTTGTTAAGACCCAACTACATTAAACCTGTGCAAATAAATCTAGGTACATGATTGTGTTGTATAGCCAGGAGCTTTTTCTTCCAGTACTTTAAGGCCTATACATCTGTGTTAGAAAAATATGTAATAGCAATATGCATGCTTAGTGCATTTAGTGCATTCGAGATTTAAAAAGGTTAATACATTTATTCTGTTCACACTGCATGAATCTGCACAGCCATTAGAAACTTAACAAGAAGCATTCTGTTTCTGCTAATGTCAGCAAATAACAAAATAAGTAATTCATTTCTGCTAATGTCATGAAAATTAACAAAGGGATATTGATTTCTGCTTATGCCATGAGAAAACATGCAGCTGCTAGAAGCTATTGATAAAGAAAACAATAGATGCTTGAAAGTTTAAACCGTAGTCAGCATTACTTGTACTAAAGCTAGAAATGTACCTTGAATCTAGGTAAAATGTAACACATGTATTAGAACAGTACAATAGAAGAATTGGAATGCTGAAATGGATTGACATAAACCCAAGGCCAGGTTGTTTTTCTCAAAATGTTTTGCAGAATGACAGATATTTTTAACTTGGTCAGCAATGTCTAACATAGAACATACAGAAAGCTGTGTCTAACTACGTCAGTAATAGAATGTAACATTTTCTATGTGACAGGAAGAGAACTGTATAGTTTAACCTACTAATCATTAATTATCCAGACAAATCCTGTACATACATGCTTTGTCTCCTTGCTGCAAGTAATAAAGGGTGCCTTGCTTGAACCTAACGTGAATTGGTCTTTGAAGTTTTTTCCTTTGACAGATTGGTCATTTGGACCGCAACCCTCTCTTCACCTCGGATCAGACAGGCCAGGTGGTTGAAACTGTACGGGGAAGAAACCAAATCGGTTCTTCTTATCTGAAAAGTCCTCCGACTGAATTGTCGTTCAAAAGAGGCCACTTTCTGATCTGCAACTGAAGGACGGGTCTCCTCGAATTGGTGATCAATCACTTGGGCTCAGGTAAGGTGAATCTACTTTTTTCTGTTTTCTGTTTTAGATCAGGGACTAGATGTGTATTGTTTTTGTCAGACTGTATTTTTCTTACAAGTCAGGGACAAAAAAGATTACTGTCTTGTCATAGATCAAGAGAAACAGAATAAGTAGGCAGTCATTCTAAATAGACTATAACAAAATCCATGGTACCACGTTAAACAATAAGAAAAGTTATGTAACGATAAAAGGGTAGAACAAAATGGGTAATAATTGCACAAAAAGACCCCAAAATCCACCGTTAACAGAAGACGCAAAATACATGCGCGCCGACAATATTAAATATTATTCAAGATGGCTTAATAAGTACGAATTTGATGGGAAATTAGAAAAATCCTCGCTTATCAAACTTATCAAACAGCTCAAAACCGATTCCAAAGGTCGGGTAAAAAAGCAACGTAAATTAGGAATCCCTCAGGCACACAGGTGGATTGAGGAAGTAAACCGTAGGGAACAAAAGAACAAGAATTCAAAAGCAATGTTTTTAGATAAGGAGGACAATAACTTAGTAATAGCATCAGCACCTCCGCCTCCCTTACCAGAATATGAGGCAAGTGAACAGGTTAGTCCACCCCCACAATATCCTGTGGTCACTGAAGATAGAGGCATTATGAAAATAAAACCGTATATTAGAGATCCCATCGAGACCAGGTCTTGAACAAAGGCAGGTAACTCAAATGAAGACATTGAGTTATGGCAAATGGTTAAAAATTTACGATCTATAAGTGAAGGAGAAATATGTCCACTTATAGAAGTACCCAACCCTCAGGCAGGTCAAGACAATCAGGACCCAACTATTTTAGTGTATAGACCCTGGACTCCGGAAGACATCCGGAAAGCCACTGAGGGAATTCCCCATCCAAAAGTTAATTTTAGAAAATTCTCTGAAGATTTACAAGGAATGAGGCTGAGTTATAACTTAAATGGAGAAGAGGTAGAAAAGGTAGTTAGACAAACAGTAGGGCCAGATTGGCATATGATTAGTGGGAACTGGAATCCCTGTGACGCTGCACAAAGACCCCTCCCACATAGCAGCACAGAATTAGAGACCAGAGTAATAGGTCTGACAGACCACATCTTTGAAAAATGGAAACCTAGGGCAGACTGGACTTGCATTAATCAATGCATCCAACAAGAAGGTGAAACTATTGACCGGTATTATGCCAGATTATTAGAGTGTTTAAATAACCACTGTGGAATGCAGGTTCCTGAAGATCAAACACAAGATTCCCCATATGAACAGCAGTTAAAGAATGCATTTTTAAAGGGCAGTATTGCACCTATAAGCAGTTTTATTGCAAAACACATGGTAGATCATCATACAAGCAGGTTACCATCATTACTTGAATATGCTAGGCATGCCGAAAGGCATTTTAATAGCAAAAAGAAAAAGAAAGCTCAAGTATTTTCTGTAGAAGATGGAGCAGAAGTTTATGTAGTACAGTCCAGGAAAAAAGGGCAAGAAAAATGCACAGGGAAACAAACAATCTGATCAATGATTAGAGGACTTTGAAGGGCGAAAGAAGAGGGGTGAATGTTTTAAATGCGGTAAAAAGGGACACTTGGCAAAGGATTGCAGGAAAAATAAGAAGGCAACAACAGAAGACAAGGAGGGTGAGGACTGACTATATGGTAGTCAGGAATCACTAGAAGGGACTAGCAAAGAAGGGACAAATGAGAATGTGATAGAGGGAGTAGAGGAAGTGCAGGAAGTTAGTGACAATGAAGAAGATGAAATATTAGACCTAGCTTTATTGAGCTTAGAGCTCTATTTAGCAGATACAAAACCAGAAGTTACACTCTTGGTAGAAGGGAGGGAAGTCAAATTCTTGTGTGACTCAGGGGCATCACGAACCCTGATACATCCCTCCAAACTGCCAGAAAACACAGAGACACCTGATTACATACTGGTCAAAGCAGCTAATGGACAGCTGTATCAGGAGCCACTCTCCTGTGACATTGCAATAACTGATCCAGTTTCAGGATTGACACAAAAAAGCAAAATTGTTGTTTCTGCAAAATGCCCAGTAAACCTCTTGGGCAGAGACCTCATGCAGCTATTTGGTATAGCAGTAGTCCCAACCATGCAGGGAATGGAAGCAGAGCGACAAACTGATACCTTTGCAGTGCAATCGGAGGGTGAAATGTTTTATTGGTACAGCCAGGACTTGGTTATGACTGGTCCAGGGACTGTAACCAAAGAGTTAATGAATGTAGCCGTCAGCAAGTTCCCCTCCCTTGACATTGATAAGCAACAACTGTTGCACTTTACCCTGTATTATTGTAATACACCAGGACCTGATAAAGAATATGAGCAAGTATTGTTTAAGAATCATGCAAACAGATTGATATTGCGTAACCTGTACTGGGATACAGAAGGGAACAGTATAGCCAGCTGTTCATTGCCCCAGGAGTTCTTTGCACTTTATAAATCTAATCAATTACCACATGTTAGCTTAACCAAAAACAGAAATATAGAATGGGCAGACCTAGGAGAAAAAGTCACGAGATGGGAAAAACAGACAGAACTAGAACTATCAGAACAGGGAATACAAATACAGAAGTTGAATTGGATAACTCAGACCAACCCAGCTGTGCACTTACAGTCTGGTGAGGACAGCTGATTGACACTCCTGTTAAAGGAGGAAGAAAATGCCTTACAAAATATACCAGAGACTCTCTGGTCAACAGGAAAGTCAGATGTAGGACTTATTTGTGCAGTGGGACTAGTTACTATCATGCCAAAGTCAGCATTTAGACAACAAAAGAGACAGTATCCCTTAAGAAAAGATGCAGAGGCAGGGATAAAGCCTATTATAGCAGCCTTACTTAAAGGAGGGATACTAGTAGAATCTCCTGATTCACCATGTAATACACCCTTATTTCCAGTCAAAAAGGCAAATGGAGAATGGCGTATGGTCCAAGATTTACAAGCTGTAAATGATGCAGTAATACCAAGGGCACCTATGGTGCCAGACCCACACACCCTGTTGAATGATTTAAAACCTCAACAGAAGTATTTTTCTGTGGTAGACATTATCAATGTGTTCTTTTTGATACCGATACACCTTGACAGCCAGTATTGGTTTGCATTTACATTTCAGGGGGAAAAGGTATACATATACGCGACTACCACAGGGATATTGTGAAAGTCCAACAATATTCTCACAAGAAATGGCAAGCAACCTGGCAGGATTCACCCCACCAAGAGGCAGTCAGATTTTACTTTATGTTGAAGACATCTTGCTGGCAGCCCCCACCCATCAGGATTGTAGAGAAGATACCATAGCACTTCTACAATTCTTAGCCACTGAAGGACATAAGGTAAATAAAAGTAAACTGCAGCTTTGGAAAAAACAAGTTAAATACCTGGGATATGTAATATCCAAGGAAGGTAGAACACTAGATGAGGACAGAAAGGTAGCAATTTTGCAAGCACCAAAACCCACTACCAAGAAGGAAATTATGTCCTTCCTGGGTACAACTAATTTTTGCCGAAGCTGGATTCTAAACTATGCTTTGGAATCTGCACCTCTGACTGACCTTATATATAAGAAGCCTATGGCAGCGCAGGATTTAGTACAATGGACACCAGAAGCAGAATCTGCTTTCTGCAAACTGAAGCAGTTAATTGCATCCTCATTAGTTCTGGGATTACCAAACTACCATAAACGTTTTTTTTCCAAACTGTAGATTGTAAGCAGGGTTACATGACATCAGTATTAACACAACAGCATGGGGATAAGCAGCGCCCCATCGCTTACTATTCATCACAACTAGACCTAGTGGCACGATCCTTACCCCACTGTGTACAAGCAGTAATTGCAGCTGCAATGGCAGTACAGGCTTCGGCCTCAGTAGTCTTATTCCACCCTCTCACTTTGAGAGTGCCTCATGCAGTTGCAATTATTTTACTACAAGAAAAGGTAGCATATCTTTCCCCTGCTAGGCATCTTTCCTGTATGACTATATTGTTGAGCCAACCTCACATGACAATTGAGCGATGCATGACTTTAAACCCTTCCACTCTGCTCCCAACCCCTGCAGATGGCACACCGCACCGCTGCCTGCAGGTAATTGAGCAAAAGACACTACCTAGAAAAGATCTCATGGATGTCCCCTTGGATGATGCCGAGGTGACATACTACGTGGATGGCTCGTGCAAAAGGGGTCCTGCAGGACAGAACCTAGTAGGATATGCAGTAGTTTCTGGTACTGAAATTATGGAAGCAAAACCTTTACCACACAACTTATCTGCACAGGCAGCAGAATTGATTGCCTTGGCATGGGCATGTACCTTAGCAAAGGGTAAATGTGTAAACATTTTTACTGACAGCCAGTACGCTTTTTCTATTGTACATGTTTTTGCGTAACAGTGGAAAAAACAGGGAATGATAACATCTACTGGCAAACCTATCAATCATGCACAGTTTATTTTAGATCTTTTAGAATCTATTCAGTTACCTCAGAAAGTAGCCATTTGTAAATGCACAATGAACACCAAGCAACAAGATAGGATTTCAAAAGGTAATATGAGAGCTGATACAGCTGCAAAACAAGCAGCCACAGAAGTATTTCTTTTAAATGAGGAACTACAACCCTCTGAGATTTTAGACTTAGAAATGTTAAAAACAATGCAGACACTCACTACGCAAGCTGAAAAACAACGATGGGTAAAACGAGGAGCAATTATGGAAAATGGGCTGTACATCTCTAGAGAAGGGAAACTGATACTACCATCTAATTTGTTTAGATATGCAGCTTTGTTGAGCCATGGGCAGTGCCATTTCTCAACAGGGGGGATGGTTCAGCTGGTGAACCAGGTGTTCACAACATACGGATTTACAAACTCCTCTAAAAAAATTTGTTTGAAGTGTCAGATTTGTAACAAACATCATGCACAAGGGGTGTTAAAGCCCAAGCAAGGGAGTTTCCCTACACCACCATATCCATTTCACACTATCTGTATGGATTTCATAGAATTGAACAAATGTGAAAATAAGAAGTATTGTCATTTCATTGTAGATATGTTTTCCAGATGGGTGGAAGCCTTTCCAACCAAAAATCCAGATGCAGCCACGGTGGCAAACGTACTTGTCAAAGAAATCATCCCTAGATTTGGCATTCTGGAAAGGATCTACAGTGAAAATGGTACATACTTTGTAAACCAAACCATACAGCAGTTAAGTAAGCATTTTGGTATTTCTTTAAAAAATCATTGTGCATACCATCTACAATCTGCAGGGCTAGTTGAAAGGCATAATGGTATATTAAAAAACAAACTGAGAAAATTGATAGCTGAGACAGGAAAAAAATTGGATATACTGTTTACCCTTGGCACTGTTGAGCATGAGAACTGTCCCTACAGCAAAAGGATTGACTCCTTCTGAAAAGTTAGTTGGAAGGGCTTACTATACACCCCAGTGGAAACTTCTCATGTCATCAGACCAGGAAGCTGATTTTACACTAGCTGAATATATGAAGAAAATCATGAATTCTAAACATCTGTTGCAGTCAAATTCTGTTTCAGATAGAAAGCAAACAGAGACATCAGAAGTGGCAGTAGTGACACCCGGGGACTGGGTGTGGATAAAAGTTATCAAGAAGAAGAATTGGTCATCACCAAGGTGGGAAGGTCCCTACCAGGTGCTTCTTTCAACACCCACTGCAGTCAAGATAGCAGAGCAAGCTTCATGGATCCACCTGATGCACTGCAAACTTGTTAAGAACTTTGAACTGGACAAAAATCTTACCTCTCCATCGGGTCCCTCAGCACAAAGTCTGGCTACAAAGGGGGGTCAGATCAATAGGACTGATCCGTCTCAACCCCATTGAAGAAACCATCAGTGCTGAAGGTCCTATTAGGGCAGAGAGTAAGAACATCTTTAAGATGATAGAATCCAGTAAGATCCAAATGTACCTATTCAGAAGAGTTGGAGAAAACAGGAATGCAGAACAACCGTTTCCTCTGAAGTATTGCATAACCATTCTGTTGACTGTACTAGTGACAATAATCTTTTTGTTGTGGCCATTCCTTTTCATAGCCACACAAACTGAACTAAACAAGCGTGCAGAGTGGCACGCAGAGTGGCACCCAAATTTTAACACTTACCAGGCAATCAAATATGTGTATGCTGAGACCTTCAATGTTTCGAATTGCTGGATTTGCACAGCCTTGCCAACAGCATATGGGTGGTTATTGTTAACTTCAGTCCCCCTAGGAGCCAACAAGACCTGGGAAGATTTAGTCTATGATACATCAGATGTCACATCACAAGATAGCATGGCACTTGTCTGTTCGACAGAAGGGGACTGTGTGTTTTTACAAAAATGATGCAGTTCAGGTGGGTTGGAGCAATTGCACTGTGACTGTTCCTTATAGATGCTACAATAAGACTGATAACACAGGGTCCTATTGCAACACAAGCTATGATTAATTTGTTGAACTGATGCATAGGACAACTGATGAAGTAAAACATAATGCTGACCTTTATAGACAACTGTCTATGATAGACAAAAAAATGTTTCATCCAGAGCCAGGACATAGTAAAGTTACTACCAAAGTAGAAGACTGTTATTTTGTATGTGGTAGGAAAGCATACAAGTGGTTACCTGAGAATTGGTCCGGCAGTTGTTATTTGGGGTACCTGGTTCTGGCCATACGACAAACAGCAGTTTTACCTCAAGGGAAAATTTGGAATGTTCGACGAGAAATCAAGAAGCCTGTCAATCCAGTAGGGCAAATCAATACAGGCTGGAAAAAACATCATGCTGTGAGCTTAGGGAAAAATGGACTGTCACATATGGACTTGGGTGATACCATACTGCCAGCATATGGAGCAATGAAATCAATCTGGGAACTGAGAAAATTGTCTAAACTTCTCGAAATAATGAGCAATGCAACCTTTTCTGCCCTAGAATTGGTGACTGATGAATTAACTGCCATGAGAACTCTAGTGCTTCAAATCCACATGGCTCTCGACTTCACCCTAGTGGCGAGAGGAGGTACGTGCACTTTGATCCAAGAGGAGTGCTGTTCATATATTCCTGACCATAAACATGAGATAAACAATCATCTTGAGGTAATTCAGCAGGTGTCAGCCACGACCAAACCAGGACCAAATCCATTGACGGACTTTTTCTAGAGATTGTTTGGCGGGTGGGGCAGTATCCCGATGAACATCGTGATTGCCATCTGTGTAGGAATGATCCTACTGGTGGTATGTGTGTGCTGCTGTATCCCCTGCATGAAAAGACTGATTTAAAGACTTTATAGACATGACAGTTTCAGAAACCTTATACCAAGGTGCTGAACTTGAAGAATTGTTAAAAATCTGAAAAAGCTTTCATAAGTTTAAACTGAATGACTCTCTTAACTGCAGATCCTGAGTAGGAAGAGGTTAGGGGAAGAAAAACTGTTTATGCTTATCTTGAAAGTAGAATAAAAGTATTAAAAGGGGGGAAATGTTAGAAAAATATGTAATAGTAATATGCATGCTTAGTGCATTTAGTGCATTCGAGATTTAAAAGGGTTAATACATTTATTCTGTTCACACTGCATGAATCTATACAGCAATTAGAAACTTAACAAGAAGCTTTCTGTTTCTGCTAATGTCAGCAAATAACAAAAGTAATTAATTTCTGCTAATGTCATGAAAATTAACAAAGGGATATTGATTTCTGCTTATGCCATGAGAAAACATGCAGCTGCTAGAAGCTATTGATAAAGAAAACAATAGATGCTTGAAAGTTTAAACCGTAGTCAGCATTACTTGTACTAAAGCTAGAAATGTACCTTGAATCTAGGTAAAATGTAACACATGTATTAGAACAGTACAATAGAAGAATTGAAATGCTGAAATGGACTGACATAAACCCAAGGCCAGGTTGTTTTTCTCAAAATGTTTTGCAGAATGATAAATATTTTTAACTTGGTCAGCAATAAGTCTAACAAAGAACATACAGAAAGCTGTGTCTAACTACGTCAGCAATATAATGTAACATTTTCTATGTGACAGGAAGAGAACTGTATAAGTATAACCTACTAATCATTAATTATCCAGACAAATCCTGTACATACATGTTTTGTCTCCTTGCTGCAAGTAATAAAGGGTGCCTTGCTTGAACCTAATGTGAATTAGTCTTTGAAGTTTTTTCCTTTGACAATCTGGTACTGCTGATACACAGGGGGATTCGATAAAGCCTACATGGTCATTTTCCTCCATGCGCACATGGGTGCAAAAGCTTTTAAATTCAGTGTAGCAGCTCGCACCCCTGTGCAAATGAGGTAAACACCATGCCATGATAATTAGTTGAATTACATGCAAATTAATCAATTTAACACAGTGAAGTTATTCAACAAGCTATAAAGCAACCATGTAGACTCCATAGGTTCATAGATGTTTACTAGGCTAATGACCACAAGGGCCTTTTTAAGCCTAGCCATGTATCCAAAACTCTGACAAGTTTTGATACCCTAGATAAGTGTAACAATGGGCCTGGGAGGTGAAACATTTACAGGTTACCACTGTCCATTAGACATAGGTGGCAAACCAGGGATGAAGTTCTGGTTTCCCATCCAATTGTCCAAGTTGCACTTGAATTGGGTTAGGAAGGAACTCTGCTTCACATAGATGGGGAGCATGTTCCACAGACAGAGTAGTCTCTGGGCTACATCCCTATCACTCCAGCAAGTCCTATGTATATCACAGACAAGGTTTAAGTCTTTAGAATGGGTAATTCTAGTTTTGTTTGTTTTGTGGATATACAGGAGGTCCATCAGAGTGGGATCTGACAATGCCCTGTATGCCAGGCATAGGTCTCCCCTCAAAAGACTGTAGGAGATAGAATACAGAGATAGGGACTTGAGGTGGTCTGCACAGGATATTTTCCTCATGCCCTATATTCTTTTAGTGAGGAACCTCTGTGGACGTTCCAATTGTTGGATATGCCTGGTTAGATGCACACCAAAGAGGGCATTGTACTCAGTGATAGGTCTAATAAATGCTGAATACAGTGGAACAATGACTTCCTTGGACTTAGATGCCATACCTTTTTTTAGGGTCTATATTATATCCTCGAATGCTTAAAAAAGCGAACGCTGATTGATCGAACTTATTTTCACGAAACTGCAAAATATTGAAGCAGCAGAAACTCTAATTTTTTCCTAGGGAAAGAATTTGGTTGTCCGTTTCTGTTGCTTCGGTATTTTCAGTGTTATGGTGGAAAGTTACCGGTCAAATTCAGGTAAGTGTGCGATTGTGTGGATGTGAGTGTTAGGGTGATTTAGGTGAGTTAGGGTTAGGGAGCGTGTGAGGTGAGTGTGCGATAGTGATAGACCTTAGGGTTAGGGTTTGGGTTAAGGTAAGTGGGTAGTTAGTGGTGTGTGCATAGTTTAGTGTAGGGTTAGGTATCAGATTTTAAGTGTATGTGTGTGGATTTCTGTTTGTTTGGTGTGCTTGTGTTGTGTGTATGTGTTTTGGATCAGTGATTTTTTTCCCTGGGAAAAAAATCGCTGATCTGACAGTTCGAGATTGTAAGCTTTCGCTTAAATTAGGTCGATCAATCAGCGTTCACTTTTTTAAGCATTCGATGATATAATATAGACCCTTTTTTTATAAGTTGAGCAACATAGAATGATTTCCTCACCACTGTAGGCACATGATGGTCAAAGGCTAGATTACTATCTATGTGTGTGTCCCTAAGTCCCTGCCTACTGGGTCAACTTTAAGGGGTGTGATGCTGCATGCTGGTGTTCCCCATGAATTTGAAAACTTTTGGAATACAGCCATAAAAATGAGTCTACAAGGAAACAATATTTATTTATTTATTTTATTTTATTTAAGTTTAATGACTAGGGAAGTCCACTGGGCCAAGAACAGCCCATTCTCAGTGGAGGCCTGGGGAGAAAAGCTCCACAATAATTGCACCTTACGTTTCACATGTTACAAATGGACATAGTTCATACAGCTAATTAAACATTTAGAGATAAGCTCTATGATATTTGCAATTGGCTTGTCACAATGTCACAAAAATGAAAGATAATACAATACAGAAATTTCAACTTTTACATAAAGTGAATATTTTTTCATAAACTCAATTACATTTCAAAATATATAGCTACTAGCCATTAATAGGTTAGGAAATATTATGCATGGAGAGGGAAATAGTATATTTGAGAATGGAGAGTATAGTACAATAGATATTAGAGAGAAAGTTTGTTTTTGGTAGGAGAGGGATTTTTTGGGTGGGATGAAGTAATATTAGATGTAGTTGGATGAGTCAATGAAAGGTTGAATAAGGGGGGGAGAAGGGTTTATGTTGGAGCGTGGCAAGGGCATTCCCATTTGGAAGAAAGATGAGAGAGTAGCTGAGATTTTAAATTTGTATGGTTAGGTAGATTGTGTAGGTATGTGGGGAGAGAGTTCCACTGTTTAGCTAAGGAGTGGGACAGCAGTAGATGGCCGGGGGGGGGGGGGGGTCTTGCAGGTTTGTGGATCTGAGGGAGATTTTGATTTTTGGATCTGAGTGAGCAGTTGGGAATGTAAGGTTTTAAGGAAGTATCAAGAGCTGGGCAGTTGGCAGGTTTAAAGATGAGCTTGTGGGCAATGGTGAGTTGTAGGTAACTGAGGTAGTTGGGTAGTTCAAGTCAGTTGAGGGTGAGGAGGGAGTGGCAGTGGTGGGATGAGTTTTTTGAATTGGTTGCAAATTTGGAGATCTTGTGGTAGCAGGATTCAAGTTTGGACTGAGAGCCAAGATGGAGTTTTGTGAAAAGAGGGGCACCATACATAAGGGAGAGGAGTAGGAAGACGGATGCAAGAGTTTGATGGGTAGAGGGGATTAGGAAGTGGTTGTGCCTGCAGAGGAGACCTAACTTTTGGTGGGTTTTCTTGATTGTGGAGTGTATGTGGGTGTCAAATTTTAGTTCTTCATCAATAATGATGCCAAGAAGCTTGGTCTTGGGAACAATTTCAAGGAGGGTGTTGTTTTGGCTCTGTATGGTGAATGTGGATTTGTCAATGATGGAGTTTTTGGTAGGGGAAAAAATATTAGTTTGGTTTTATTTGCATTCAGTGCTAGATAGTTAGACTGCATCCAGGTTTCTGTTTTGGGAAAGGCTAGTTGGGTTTTTGCTAGGAGCTCAGAGGGGGAGAAGGCTGAGCTGATGATTGAGTCATCTGCATATTGGATGACAGATGAGTCTGAGATGGATTGGTGAAAGTTGTTAATGAATAGGTTGAAGAGAAGAGGGCCAAGAACAGAACCTTGTGGGATACCTGTGGGTATGGGAAGGAAGGGGGAGGTTGAAGTTTTCCATTGGACAGCTTGTTGGTGGTTGAACACATAGCTGGAAAACCAGGTGATGTTGGTAGGAGAGAGGTGTAAGGTGGAGAGCTGGGAAACAAGTAGGGTGTGTGAGATGGTGTCAAAGACATTTGACAGATCTAGGAATAGTGTGGATACGAACTTGCCTGAGTCATGTTCGAGGTTTATGGTTTCAAGAAAGGAAAGAAGGGCAGTCATGGTGCTGTAGCCAGGGCGGAAGCCATATTGGTTAGGGGAGAGGAGATTGTTTAGTGTTAGGTGTGCCATGAGTTGTGCTTGTATAGTTTTTTCTAGTATTTTTGAAAGAGGGGAAAGGATGGCAATAGGCCTGAAGTTGGTGGTATCAGTATTTTTGCTACGTTTGTGGATGGGGATGATATATTCATGGCACCAGATAGAAGGGATGTATTATTCTTTTATGGACCTATTTATAAGAATATAGATGGGATAGGTAATGCTATCTGCAGATTGTTTGAGGAAGGTGGGTGGAAGGTTGTTGGGTGCATTGCGACAGGGTTTGAGTTTGAGGAGAAGTCTTTTTATAATGCTTGTGAAGATGGGCTTGAGGCAGAAGGATGTGGAGTAAGGTTGTAAGGTTGATGATTGGAGTGGAGGTTGGGGAAGGAAGGGGTGGTGGGAGAGGAGGGGGGTGCAAAGTAGGCTAATAGTTTTGCTATGCAGTCTATGAAGAATGAGTTGAACTGGATGGCTGTTTTAAGGATGGAGAAGTTGGGATCTTGGCAGGGGTTTTCTTTGTTCCCTGGATGCAGCATGGATGAGATGGAGTACCAGAATTTTTTGGTATTTGTTGAGTTCAAGGACTGGAGTTTGGAGTAGTGGGCTTTGCGGTCTTTAGTTATTATGTTTTTGTGGAGTTTTGTAGTTGCTTATACTCTAGGAGGGTGTTAGGGTTTTTATGTTTTTATAATTGTTTCCATTTTTTGTCCCTGTGGTGCAAGGCTAGTTTAGTATCTTTTGATAACCATAGCAGGCATTGGTTTTGATGCGTTTAGTTCGGGGGGGGGGAGCTTGCAGACTGAGAAGGGTTAGGAATGAGTGGTTAAAGTAGGAAATGGCATCATCTAAAGGAAGGGTTTTTAGAAGGGATCAGTCAGTAAACTTTAAGCATTTGGAGAAAGTTAGAGGGTTAAATGAGGAGAGTTTGCGGGTTTGGATGTAGTAGTGTTGTTTATGCAGTGGAGATGGGAGACAGTCAGCGAAGTGTGGTAGGTGATCGCTGAGAGGATCAAGTAATGTTCCGGCTTTGGTGATAAGGTTTGGGTGAGTTGTTAGGATCCAGTCAATGATGGTACCAGAGGTACCATCTTTATTTGGTCTGGTTGGAGATTGTATTAGTTGGGAGAAGTTGTACAGGTTGATTGCATGGGACGGGGCTTCAGAGTTAATAGTGTTCCAGTTGATGTTGGTATCACCATGCATATAGGTTTAATTTTTTTATATTGGAGGAGAATCATGACAGGATGTTTTCAAGAGATTTGATATTATCACCAGAGGGAATATAGAGGGCAGTGATACATATGGACTTGTAGTTGTTTATTTTTAGTAAACCTATTATAATTTCAGCATTAGCAAAGGTTGGTATTTTATTGGAGTAGGGAGTTATGGTATGGGAGGAAGGGTAGATTATTGCTACTCCACCACTTTTTTTGTGGGCTCCGTCATTGCAAATGATTTGGAAACCTGGTGGTAGGATTTCAGTATCTTTTATATAGGTTTTCAGCCAGGTTTTAGAAACAGCGGTAATGTCGGGTTGGTTATGGTAGAGCCAGGCATTGAGGTTAGGGATTTTGTTTTTTAGGCTTTGTGCATTAAGTGTTGTGAGGCAAATGGACTTTGAGTTTGTGGGTTGAGTGGAGGGTTTGGTGAGATTGATGTTAGAGATGGGTCCGGGGTTGGGGTAAATGTCAGCAGCTAGTGAGAGAGATATGTAGTGGAGTAGAAGAGTGAGGCAGTGTGTTGGGCAACAGTAGTTTGGGTTGTGTGACAGTAGTGATTTTCTGGTACCACATTTAAGAGGGGAGTATAGGGGTGTTGGGTTGGGAGCAATTTTAGTTTGAAAAAATAGACTGGGTTAGAGGTAAAGAGTTCATGTGAGATGGATGAGTAGGATGGGAAGTGAGGTTGATGGTAAGATGTGAGTGTGTGTGAGAGTTATGACAAGGGTTGGGAAAAAGTGTGAGATAGGTAAGAGAAGAGAGAGATTAGTAGGACAAATGAGGTTATAGGGAGAGATGTTATGTAGAGCATTGTAGGAGGGGTGGATGTTTGGGGTGGTGTAGATCTACAGGTGGGTGGGGTTTGGCTTAGGTGTATTTTGATTGGAGAGGTGATGGGTGGGGAGTAGCAGCAGTCACCAAACAGAAAACAATCAGGGAGAAGGTTAGTAAATACAGAAATAGGGCAGCCTAGTGTTTTGGTTTGAATGTTACCTTTCTGTTTGTTTTTATTATTTATGCACCAAATGGGATATGCAGTTCACTGAGAAGTAGGAAAATAATGTAGTTATGCCAGGGGTTTTAGAAAGGGACATGCAGTAAATTATGACTCAATAGAGTACTAATTAAAAAAAGAATGAAATATGGTATAAGCGAGTACACTGCTGGGAATTCCTATGAAGCAAGGGCAGAAAAGCTAAGTCAAAAGATGGTGTCTTTCTACATCAGGTTTTTTGATTCCTCTGTAATTAAGCAGGAATGGGAGGGTGGTGTGCAGGTTCAAGGTGGGGGAGGGAGATAGACACAAAGTAATACAAGGACGTGAGCCAGAAAAAAACTGCACTAGGCCAGCTGCTAAGAAAACTATTAGGAAAATAAAGCTCAGTCAATTCAAGGTCAGTGTAGTACAGTACCTTCCTAATAACTACAAATCATGTGCTACTAATCTGGTGCAGTGTGGTGAAAATGACCACCACTCCTGCAGGAAAAAAACAATTGAAGTATGGACTGCAAATAGATAGGTAAATGTTTTCCAATTGAAATTAGTTTTAAGTAATTCACCTAGGAGTACAATAGGAAAAGAAAAAAAATGGCGAGGTGGGGGGACCAGTAGTGTGCACGCTTACAGTAAAAGGCTATAGCAAAAAGTATTTAATCTGTCCTCTAAACTGAAGACAACTCTGACATACACTAGTATAGCTGAAAGCACTTTAGTGTTCCATTGATGCAGGGTCTCACAGTGCAGGGCAACCAGACAGCCTTTGGTTTATTGGAGGTTGGCCAAGACACATAATAAAATTTTGCTGGGGGGAACTAGTGTAGCTGAAAGCACTTTAGTGTTCCACCAATGCAGGGTCTCACGGTGCAGGGCAACCAGACAGCCTTTGGTTTATTGGAGATTGGCCAAGACACAGAATAAAACTTTTGCTGCGGGAATGCAAGCACACTACTGGGGATTCCTATAACAGATATATCCAATAAGAATTAAAAGTTTTGAGATTTGTACAAAATGGACTGGATGCAACAAATGAGAGTAACAATAGCACCATAGTCCTTTTTTGTGTCATGCCAGAAATGCAGCTTTTCTCCTTCACCCCCAAATGAACAGTACACTTGTAAGCAATGCAGACAGATAAAAGTGTAAAAGTGCTTGCTAATCCAAATAAATTTTGTTTGTTTGTTTGTGTCTTTCGGCTTTTCCCTGTTAGGGGTTGCCACAGTGGAACTCTGGTCCACTAATGATTGGCAGTTGATTTTTACGTACCGGCTTGCCAGGCCTGATGCAAAACCTTCAACGAAGGTATGCCCATTCATGCATGTCTCCACGCAGAAGACACTCTAGCTGAGAATCGAACCAGACAGCGGCTTACTGTGAGGTGACAACGCTTAAATATTAAAAAAAAAAACCCATTAAACACTCTATTCATGGTTACATGTCAGCATATGCAATATGTATTGGATGAAATGCAGGCATATCATGTAAAAATGAATGCTTCTCTGTGCAGATATATCCAAAATTAGTATCCTCTTTTCTGTGTTCAACACATAAACAAATGGAGTCCCCTTCAGTTTTCCTAGCTACATGGTTGCCTTTTGGTGTAGATTCAGGGCTGTCAGCATGGAGAAGATGCAATTTAGGTGTGAACTCATTAGAATTGCTGAATCCTAAAAAAACTGAATCTGTGTATGGATATAAACATTATGTAGGCATTGCCTCAGTGTTTGTGTTTACTGGATGGCAACTGTGAAAGCTTACATCAGGTGGATGTGTCAGGTTAGACTTACAAAGTGTTAGATATATGTCTGTCAAGGCTGGAAATGCAAGTAAGCAGCACACAGTTTACAGGTTCTATTTCATTAACTTCCAACCTTCTCTTCATTTGTTGGCAAATTGTGTTTTATCTGTCATTTTTTTTAATTTTATTTATTTATTTTTGCCAGTGTTTGCGGAATGCTGTGCTTTGCTCAATTATGGGAAACAGAAGAATGAATGGAGATTTTGCTATGCTTATCTCTTTTGCCCAGCTTTGCATGATGGACAAAGGGAGAACTTAAGAAGTATTAGTAAATAAGGGAATGTAACATAACCATTCCAGTGTCAACATTGCCAAAGTTGGACAATTAGTACTGAGTAAAGAAAATACAACTACTGCTTTGCTGTTTCTGTGGCAGCATGTGTTAATACATTGCTGCATTCCTTTATTGAGATAGATGGTACTGGGTTCTAATACAGGTGTATCTAATGCTTTAAAATACTTTTCATTACAGAGTGATAATGCAATGACATGAATTGTTTATAGGAGATTTGTTGCTGTGTCTGTGCATATCATAGCTCTGTTAAGAGGTATTGCGTGGGGGTAACTGTACCTGTTTGCTGCCACTCACAGTTGGTGCATGATGTGCAACTCCATGCAAACAAAGAACCCAAAAAGTGAAGGGATCCATTGCTTCTCCAGGATTGCTAAAATCTGACAATTAGTACTGAGTCTGTGGAATATATCTGCTACTTAAATAACCAATTTGACTGAATTAAGTGTGTCAAGAAGCACATGTGTTAAATGATGTGGGACGGGTGTCTTTTTTTTTTTTTTTTTTTGAGAGAGACAGGAATGTTGGGGAAGGAATGTAGTTATATTTGCGTCTGGAAAGTTGGGTAGGTGAGGAAGCAGTTGTAGACAGAGAAGACAAACAAGACAAGACACAAGGACAGTGATGGAAACAAGAGGCCAGTAGACACCATGGATGGGGTGAGGGTAGTGACATCCAGGATCCATGGATGTCAAGCTGGTTGATAGTGAGAACTGGGTCCAAACCCATAGGACTGTCATCACTGTCACCTCAATCTGCCACTGGCTGGAGAACTCAACAATTCCTTCTCCTTTTACTGATCCTAGGAAAAATGAGGGAGAGCAGCCCCTCCATCCAGCATAGGTATGCAGCAACACTGTGGTGCACAACTCTACAAACTATTCCTGCCAGTTCTGCATGGATGATAAACTCACCACACATGCCACTGCACCTGGAGGGAACCACTAGCCTATCCTTTGTGGCAGAACTACCTGAGGGAGCAAGTAGTACAGGGGCAGCAGAGGTAGTGCTGCCAAGGTTGGCTTCCAAATGTGCAATGGTGCCGTGACCAGGGAAGTGGGGGCAGTGGATCCTGTTGGGCAGGCCACCCCGCTGTGCTGTGAAACATTTTGTGATGTGGCACACATGGAAGACATGGACACATTTTGACGACACATAATAAAACAAAAAAAAAAAAAGAGAGAAAGAGAGAGAAATAAGGGTTGGGGTGACAGAACAAAAAGATAAGATTAGTACCTTCATATGTATCATACAATGTATTAATACAATTATTTGACTCTATTAACTTAACCTTTACTCTTAAGACTCCCACCACCTAACAGATAATGTATTACTTTTAAGACTAGCAGCTCCTAAGATATGCACACTGTGCTGCAGAATATGCTGCAGATTGCAGCAAGTACTCCTTCACATGTGCATATATTGCACATATGCTTGGTCCATTTATCCAGAATGCAGCTAACAGTAGTGAATGTCTGCCACTGATATAGAGCTTTTACTTTACACTTTTTTACACCTTTACATTACACATAATTCATACGTTCATAGGTGTGTTCTAGGCTAATGGCCCTGGAACCTTTACAAGCCTAGCCCATAGGATTATCCTGGCATCATGCCACCCAAACTTAGTTCCCAGGGCCTCTGTTGAGTAGATGCACTGGAGTGACCCCCAGGGTGGCTTTTCTATTTCCCGTCCACTCATCAAGATTTCTCTTGAAGAGGGCCAATGAGGTGCTCTGTTTGACATGCATGGGAAGTCTATTCCATAGCATGGGCAGTCTCTGTGTTATGAACCTGTCCCTTCAGCATGGTCTATTGATTGTGGTAATGAGGCTGAGGTCTCTGAAGAGTGTAGTGTGGAGGAATTCAGATTTCTTTAGATGTATCATTTCTAAGAGAGCTGGGTCAGACATGACTTTGTAAGTCAAGCAGAGACCACCAGTGATATGAGACAGAAAATAGTTGGAGTTTTTTGAGTCTGTCCTTATAGGACAAGTGTTTAAGGCCTAGGATCCTCTTTGTGAGGTACTTTTGTGGCCTCCCAGTTGTTGCAAGTGTCTAGTGAGGTACATGCCAAATGGGGCATTGTACTTGATGATTGGCTTAATGAGGGAAGAGTAGAGGGATACAATGACCTCTTTCTTCCTGGAAGCAAAACCCTTAGTAATGAGATATGCCACATAGAAGGGCTTTCTGACCACAGTGACAATGTGGTGGTCAAAAGAGAGGTTGCTGTCAACCTGTGTTCCCAGATCTCTCATAACGCCTTCTGTGTTCAGTGAACTACCATCGATGTGGTAATTCATGGGAACCGGGTTTTTCCCATAGGGGATGATAACACATTTTTTAGCATTGAGCTTAAGGCCATGGTTCTGACACCAGTCGTTGGTCTCAGTGAGACCTTTCTGTAGGATGTCAACATCACTTGAGGAGTTAATAATAGCTCCCAACTTGCAATTGTCTGTGAACTTTGGCAGCCAGAGTCCCTTCTTGTTTGCCTGGACTTCAGAGCAGTCGATACCAAACAAGAGAGGACCCAGGATGAATCCTGTGGGACTCCACTCATGACTGGTCAGCAGTCTGATTTGGAGTTAGCTTCTTTCACACTGTGGGTTCTATCTGTGAGCAAGTTTGCAACCCACCTGGTGATATAGGGGTTGATGCCTAGCTTAGTAAGTTTTTCTATGATTCCTGAGTGGTGAATGTATCAAAGGCCCTGGCCAGATCAAGGTAGGCTGTATGAACCACCTTGCCTTCATCCACGGCTCTGCTGACTGACTCAAAGAAGTCGACCAAGTTGAGCAGTCATGCTCTACCCTTCACAAAACCAAACTGCGTGAGATCCAGAGTTTGGCGATTCCCTATATTCTTGTTTATTAGGTCCATAATGATGCGCTCCATAGCTTTGCATATCAGACTCGTCAGGTTAATGGAGTGATAGTTTCCATGGTCTGTAGTCACTCCTCCTTTGTAGAGAGGGATGACTGTGGCAGTGCACCATTCAGTAGGGACAAAGTCTGAGGTGAGGCTGTGATTGAACAGAGCACAAAGGTGAGGTGCCAATTCACTCTGTAGTTCATGTAGAACACTGCCAGGGATATTGCCAGGTCCCGTAGAAGCTGTATTCTTGGTCTTGGACAGTGCTGTTTTAACCTTTGCAGCAGTAATACCAGGTGCTGGCAATCTACTGGTATTGTGATTTGTCCTTTGGGGGGGACAGAGGGGTAAAATTGGCACTGAATCTGTCAGCCAGTATATTGGCAATATCTGTTGGCTCGGTATAGGAGGTACCATTGTGCAGTAGCTCAGAGCAAATCTGGGTATTGCCATGGAGATTCTTTACATAACTATAGAAGGCCTTGTGGTTGTCTTTACTATCTGCTGCAATTCTGTTTCATAACTAGCTTTAGAGGAATTGATGAGGGATCACAACTTTTTGCTGAGACTGATAAAGGAGTTTTTCCAGTCTTGGGGCTTCATATTATTCCGCATCAGTTTCCTCCTTCTGTTGTAGAGTTTGTTTATGGCAGGGGACCACCAGATTGGCTTCCGTTTTTGGAAAAGAAAGTTTTGATTCTATTGGGTATGGCGAGGTCCATGCATTTGTGTATGTGTTCGTACAGTGCATTGGTGTATGATTTGGTGATCATGCAACTATTCTCCATTTGCATGGGTGCCGTGAAGTTAGCCACCTCTGTTTTCAGGAGCCCAAAGTTAGCTTTGGAGAAGTTTTTCATGGTGGTTATCTTTGTGGTGGGTGTGGGAGGGATGTGGATTTCCAAGGTGATTAGTTTGTGGTTGTATCTTACCAGGGAGGAGTTGACTATTGTTGTAGAGCAACAGTCACCCATGTTAGTAATGACCAGGTCAAGGATGTTGCTACCTCTAGTGGGGGTAAGAATGAGCTGGTCCAGGGCATTGGAATTAATAAATTCCAGGAAACTTTGGGCAAGTGTATTGGTACATGAGTAGTTTTCCCAGTTAATGGAGGAGTAGTTGAAGTTGCCCAGTATGATAACATTAGGTTGGACCCTAAATATTCTCCAGGGTGCTTAAGAACGTGGAGTGTGAGTCTTGGGACATGGTTGGGGACCTATAGCAGGCTATGACCTGAATCGCTGTCTTACCCAATGTTAGCTACACCTGGAGTATCTCTGATGAGTTATGTTGGGCCACCAGTCTGGAGGTGTGTGCATCCTTTATAAATATGGAAACACCACTGCCTTTGGAGCTTTGGTCTAAGTTCTGGACCCGAAAGGTGTGGAGTGAGTTATAGCCTGGTAGTGTAGGGGTGCTTTCTGCTGCCTTGAACCATGTCTCTGTTACAGCACAAATGTCGATGTTCTCCAATTTAAGGAGTGCTTCGAGTGAGTGCACTTTGAGATTTAGACTTCTAGCATTGAGAAGCATGACCCTCAGATTGCATTTGTTTGTAGCTGTTATCATGGTAAATTGGTCTTTGGAACACCACATAAAAAAGGCACTATAGGGATAGCAAGAGCATTGGCCAGTATCCAGAAGCCCAGGGGTGACAGATGCAAGTTGAAATCAATCATTTTCTGCTTGTACTGTGGTATCATTCTGTGTGATGGTAGGATGCAGCTTAGGGCTAGGGTCAAACCCGCCTGGGCTACATAATCCGAGAGCTCCTCTGTGTCTCTTTTCATGTAGTCCAGGGAGGTACATCTCAGGTCATTCATACCCACATGTACAATGACAGATACATATTTGTACCTGTTGTTGAGGGACCTGAGTGTTATGTGGTGGATCCTGGCACCTGACAGGCAACTGACTCTTACTTTCTCATTATTTAGCCTAGTGAGTGGGACATCAGTGTGCCTCACTGTTGAGTCACTTATGACTAGTATGTTGGACATGCTGTTTTGCCTTAGGGGCTTTGGTTGAGTATCACACTGTTTAGGAAAGTTATGTGTATTGTGATTATTGTTGTGTTGTGGTGGTTGAGTGCATTTCTGCCTTGGAGGCCTCTGTTGTTTGTGTAGATTTTTAGTGAGAGCATCTGTGAAGACAGTTGTGTGGTTTGTGTTTTTATGTGAAGGCAGTGCTGGTGTGTGTTCTGTAGGGCTATATGTTCCTTGTGGGGTGGTGCAAGTGTTGACCTTCTCCTTCTGACCAGCTATTCAGGTCTTGGCTGAAGAGTGTGTGGCTTCCAATTTGGATGCATCTTTCGCAACTCTGAGTGCTAGGAGGTAAGAGGAGAGAGTTATCAGTGTACATGAGGCAGTTGCTACATTGCCTCAGGATGCTCAAGTTCACCAGGGTAATAGGAGAAAACAAAGGGAACTGATGTTTAGACATGCCTGGAGAGGTGGGCATTAATAATAAGTACTGGAGCCGATTCCTTGTAGAATTCCACCACGTTTAGTGCTGGTAGGACTTTTGTGTGCTACAATAATTGCTACAAGAAGTCTGGTAAAGCGCAAAACTAATACAATAGTAAAAGTGCAGAAGAGGAGAGAACTAGCAGATCTAAGGGAAAAATTGAAGAGCAGACTTTGGCACCGCTCAGAGGCTTACAAACAGTCCTGGATACATCAAATCTGTATCTGGACTAGACTAGTTACAGGAAAGGCGAGAAAAGTGCAAATGCAGGCTTTTAAACCAGAAAGTTGAAAGAGATGGAAAAACTGCCCAAACAGCCAATAAACTACAATTTAGTGCCAAAGAAGTTAAAAAAGGTGCTGATAAGTTGGGAATTATCCAATTTTTAAAACAGTACATTTACTTAATACATTCATTCAGTTTTTTTTTCCCTAATGATGCAATGACTTTCACTTCATTCTCTTTCTTCTCTCCCTCTTCCACTTTTCTCTGGATCCTTCTTGGAAACCCAGGATCAACAAAATGCTCTGCATCATACTCCAGTATGTTCTGTTGTCTTTTCAGAAGAACTTCCTCTGACAAAGTCAGACACCAGCAGCTTCACCTCTGGATGAGACTTGAAGTACCATTTGTTACTGATTCGTGTATTAATCTTGCACTGACTGAGTTTGTCCTGCTGCACATGACTCAGAGCACCAGGATCCACTTTACCAAACCAAGGAGTAACAATTTCTGCCATTTTTGTTTACAAGTTGTCACCAAGTCACAAGTTGTAATTGAAGAATTAACAGTTATTGTATAGTTGGGAAGTGTGGTATTTGAACCCACCACCTCTGACTAAAGTCTGATATTGTACTGTTGTACTGTTGGTTTATGCTACAGACTAATGCACGCATACTTGATTTTACAGTTAAGATATGCATGTTCAATTTGATGCAACTGTATAAAACACCAGGCATGCTGTCTTTAACTTTTAATGTTACAATAACAATGCTCTTCTTCTGCATACATTCTGCATGCCTCCCTCATCCTAGCCAATCTACCAGCATGGGTCCTGTGATGATTTGAGGTATTGAATTAACAATTAACAACATCCTTAAATAAAAATAACGCAGTCAATACAAATCAACAATTAAGATAATTAAAAACTAAAACTCTTAAAGTGCAAGAACATTTAATGCAAGCCCATCTGCTCATGTTCTAAAATATGTTTTACTAATACTGTTTGGTTAAGTCCAGGTATAGAACTGGCCTGCAATCAGAGAATCCAATCCTTTTATTTCAAGTTTATTATGAATGTCCCCTCCTTAATTTTTTAAAAATGCTATCACTCCGAATGTAAAATCATGGTAGCTGTCATTCTCACTAGTTTGTTTAGCCAAGGAATTTGTACAAATATGCCTTCTAATATCTAATTTGTGTTCAGTGATTCTATCTTTTAACTTTCTTGTGGATTTCCCTACATAGAAACTTGTACATACACTACAAGTTGCTAAATATACTATATTTACAGAATCACATTTTGCAAAACAGTTAAAAGTATACTTTATACGAGTATTAGGATAAATAAAAGTAGTATCCCCCTTAATATAATTACAACAACAGCAATTATAACATGGATCGGTGCCAATCTTATTAGAAAGTCTTCCTTCAGAGATTGTACAAATATCCTTGTAACATAATTTCTGTTTTAACTAGGGCAGTTACAGTAAGAAATAGGATTAATACCAATAATAGATTGTAATTTGGATCTCAAAATACCCCAATTCTCAGTTAAAATTTTCTTTATATTATTTGTATTTCTATTAAAAGTAGTCACATACCATAGTCTATAAGTCTTCTTGGGCAAGATTTGCTCATTACTGGGTAGTAATTCAATACAAACCATCCCAAAATACGGGCTAGCCTGGCAATGTCTCAGCCTTAAAACTTCTTCCATCCTTGTGTTCAGGATTATTTCATGTCTTCTTGTGAGGTGTTCTTGTTTTAACTCATGCATTTGTTTATAACATTTATCCAAGTTTGTGTTAAGCCTACTAATTTGTATAAATTGCCCTTTAACTATTCCCCTTAAAAACATGAGGGGCATGCATACTGCTCTAATGTAAAAATATTATTCTTATTTACAGGTTTCTTAAATACTATTGTTTGTATATCAACACATCATGTAGTACAGAAACATCTACTAAATTAATATTGTGTGTGGAACTGTTCATCGAGAACTTTAAAAAGTCAGTACTCATATTTAAATATTCAATAAAGGAACATAGTTCATCATCTGTACCATATCACACAAAAAATATGTCATCCTCAAATCACTTAAAACAACTCACATTCGATGAATACTGCACAGGTCCATTGTATATAAATTCATTCTCCCACTTATCAAGAACCAAGTCAGCACAGGTGTTGGCAATGGGAGTACCCATTGCAACATCTGAAACTTGGTGATAGATTCTATCATCAAAATTAAAGTAATTATTATTTAAAACTAACACTAATAATTCACATAAGGTCTCTACATATCTCCCTGTGCATTGACCATACGTATATAGCAACTCCCTAATGGAATCTATTCCATATGTGTTTGGTATTACTGTGAAAAGTGATTGTGTATCTAACACCACAGTCTGAAAACTCCTTACTTCACATTTGTGAAACCAATCATATAGTTGTATTACAAAATCACTAGTGTCTTTAATATAACTCTTCACAAATCATAAATACTTAGAAAGAACCACTTGTAAGTAAATAGATACTGGTTCCGTTAACCATCCCCTACCTGAGACAATAGGCCTCATTTGGGGGGGGGGGGGGGTAATAATGGATTTATGGCTTTTTGGAAGTCCATATAGTATAGATATTTTAGGGGAAAGAACAGTAAAATAATGAAATAATTGTATAGCTATGTCATTCATTGATTGCAAATCAAATATTGCTATACTCATAGCACTAATGCATTATTCACATCAACAGTTGTTCCCTCCTTAAAAACACCATCATCAGCTAAAAAAAACATACATAGCAGTCAAGTTACCAGTTTTATTCATCAAAACTATGGCACCACCCTTATCTGCTTCTTTAATAATAATGTCATTACTCCTTTCCAGTCTCCTCAAAGCATCATGCTAAGCCTGTGATATATTATAAGATTTCATAAAACATCTGCTGCCATATAACTTATGCATCTGTACCTTGCAAATGTCATGAAAAGCAGCAGCTACAGGATGACTCACAGGTCCAAAAGTATTACACCTATTACAAATGCCACATTTATCATTTGCAGATTCCTTAAATGTTAATTTTAAATCCAAATTTCAAGTAAATAACTTTGTCAGTTATAGTGTTACTTAAACTTTCAAGTGCAGGAGGAATAAACTTAAGTCATTTATGCAGCAAAGAAATGTCAACCGCAGTCAAAGTCATTTGCGATAAATTAGTAATACAGTCTTTGGTTGAAATACCTACTTGTAATGTTTGTTTGACACATTGGAGCTGCTTCTGCTTCTTCCTCAATTCCGTTGAGTGGAACGCACCCTCAATTGTTTGTATTTCTTCACAACAACTTCCTCTGGATGTTTCAGCCGAACTGGGTACTGGCCATGTTGAAAACCCTAGTCATCATTCGTAACATTATTTATAGCCAATGGATGTTGGTTAGATGACATAGAAGCAGAACATTCATTGGTTAGTTCAGCAATTGCTTCAGCCTGTTTTGAACCAGTTGAAACCATTTGAGTATTACAATGCCATTCCTGATGTAAAGGAACAGTAACATCATCAAGAACATCCAGGGATTTAAAAGATTTATTAATAGTAGAAGCTGTCTTCCCGATACTAACTGAAACAGTTTTCATCACCTTTGACCAAGAAGAAATCCAGGCTTTACTATAGTCATTAATGTCTCTATTAATTTTGCACCTTTTTAGCTTTTCCAAAGACTCATCAAGTTTAGACAATGTGTCCAATAACGTGTCATAGTCAGAAACATGTTAAGAAAAAATGCAGAGGTTTATATTTCATTCTCCTGCTTATTTATCTCATTTTGCAAATCGGCTTCAACTTTAGGGAAAAATTAATTCATTAAAGACATATAGTTCAGTCCAAGTTGAAAATTCATTTCCTGCCATCTTTGCAGCAAAAGATGCCATTTTTAAAACTGTCAACCCTCGGAGAACAATACCCAGTTTTAAGTAAGGCATAAAGCTATACCATTGTCATTGTAATGTTTTATATTTCCTTACTTTCCTTTCCAAGACAGTAAAAGATGCAAAAAGTTGTATTCATCTTCATTTCATTGTAGATTCATATTCTGTGATGCAGAGGCATTTTTCATAGAATTCGGTAAAGGATTTGACCAAACAATCAAGATGTCATTCAATTTATGGCTCATATTGGTTGAGGCTGTGTTGTTAAATTATAATATATGTCCCTGATTCCCGATAAGGAATAAAATCACAAAGCAAAAACTAAGGAGCAAGGTAAAGCCAAGATATACATATAAAGATACAAATAAAATAAAAACAAACTCAGCAATGCAAATCAACAAAGTGTTTAATAAAACAACAAAGCTTTCAGGCACACCCTTTGTCAGTGTAAAGAATTCACAATTAACAACATCCTTAAATATAATTCAAAAATAACACAGCCAATAAAAATTAACAATTAAGATAATTAAAAGCTAAAACTCTTAAAGTGAAAAAATATTTAATGCAGGCACATCTGCTTATATTTTAAAATAGGTTATACTGATGCTGTCTGGTTAAGTCCAAGTAGAGAATCGGCCTGCAATTGGACAATCCAATCATATTCTTTTATTTCACGTCCGCTCTCCTTAAAAAATGAAAAACTCTATCACTCAATGTAAAAACATGGTTACTGCCATTCTCACTAGTATGTTTAGCCAAGGAATTCATGCAAATATTCCTTCTAATATCTGATCTCTATGTTCAGTGATTCTATCTTTTAACTTTCTTGTGGATTTCCCTACAGAGAAACATGTACATACATTACAAGTTGCTAAGTATACTATATTTACAGAGTCACACATTGCAAAACAGTATAAAATATATTTTATATGAGTATTTGGATGGATAAAAGTAGTATCGCCATTAATATAATTACAACAATTATAACATGGAGCAGTGCCAATTTTATTAGAAAGTTTTCTTTCAGAGATTGTACAAATATCCTTGTAACATAATCTCTGTTTTAAACTAGGGCAGTTAAGCTAAGAAAAACTAGGATTAATACCAATAATAGATTATAATTATTTGACTCTATTATCTTTACCTTTACTCTTAAGAGTCTCACCCCTAACAGATAACTTATTACTTTTAAGACTAGCAGTTCCTAGCAGATGTATACTATACTACAGATTGCAGCAAGTATGCCTTTACATGTGCATATATTGCACATATGCTTGTTCCATTTATCCAGGATACAGCTTACAGTGTGGCAAGTGTACCACTGGTATAGAGCTTTTACTTTAAACCTTTAAGTTACATATAACTGAAGAATTAACAGTTATTGTATAGTTGGGAAATGTGGTGTCTGAACCCACTACCTCTGACTAAAGTTTAATATTGTACTCTTGGTTTATGCTACAGACTAATGCATGCATACTTGATTTTACAGTTGAGAGATGCATGTTCAATTTGATACAACTGTATAAAATACCAAGCACACTATCTTTGACTTTTAATGTTACAATACTCTTCTTCTGCATACTTCCACATGCATCCTTCATCCTAGCCAATCTACTGCCATGGGTTCTGTGATGATGTGAGGTATTGCCAGCTATGCCAGGCAAAGAAAACAGTGGATGTTTAATGTATGCCAGCACAGCTAGCTGGAATTTAGTAAATAATTATATCTTATTTGAATATCAAACTGATTTGTACAGATGCTTTTGTTAATAATGTATTTGTAAAGTTGCTTGTGTCAAAAATGTATCAACAGTGTGCCATACTGGACAGAAGAAGAAGTGTACTTATATTATTGTAACTGTTGAAATGTATATATTGTAACAGATGATACTGGAAGAGAAGAGGTTAAGCTCAATCCACCTGACTTTGAAAAATAGTAAGAAATTAAATTACTGGGCCTACACCATAAAGAAGTTATCTCACAGTTTTGGAAAAAAAAAGCCAGAGACACAGACCAGGATTCATTAAACTCCATGCAGGAATAGTGCTATTCCTGCACTGAGTGGATCCTGGCTGTGTAGAGCAGCAGCATGCCTTGCATATTAATGAAGGCGCGCTGCTGTACTCTCTACAAGGACATGATCTGTGTACAAGCGCAGGGTGCATGTCTGAGCATTGCTCGCAAACTACACATGCCCCCTGCACTTTAGAATTGCCGTACAGCAATTTTAAAGCAAGTAGCAGTGTCTGCGGACACTGTTATCACAAGTTAACAGTGTCCGTGGACAAAATACAGAAGCACAGCCCCCCACAACATAGGTCTCATCTGGCTAGATGTTTGCAGAATGTCCAAAGTTTTCCCTTATATTTTTGGCCTTCCTCTCATAAAATCTCCTCCCATCTGGCAAATCATTGTGATGCTCTAAGGATTTAAATCACTAAATAGTGACATACATTTGAATTGCATAACTTATATCCCTCAAAAAATGCCTGCTAACACAAATTGAATTATCCTAGCAGCTTTCTAAGTTTATAAGACTAATGTTACATATTCTGTTTTTTTCCATGCCAAATAAGGTTTAAGTGTAGCTGAGCAGGTGTGCATGTCACACATCTATGCATAGCATAGCTTAAACATTCAAAGGAGCTACATAAAACTAGACAGCCAAATTACCACGAGTGAAATAGCGTAGTCATTAGAGCTTTTCCTTAGCATGCAGTTATTCACAGTTCGAGCCCCAGTGCAAACCACTCAGTTTTATTTGTGAAAACAGCACCAAAAGTATATTTTCATAGAAATAGGTAGTGAATAATATATATTTCTTAGCCAGAGTAGTGTAGCAAGTCCAAATATGAGGTGTCAGTGTAGTACAGATGTGAAACCCCCATGTAAACACAAGTGTCCCATACAGTATAGCCACAAAAGAATGTAATGAAAGCACATAAAATGATAATAATTAATAATCATGACAATAATGATAGTTCAGAAAATGAAGCTGAATAATGCTTAATTGTGCTCATATATGCTTAGCTTGAGTAAGCATTGCTTAAATTTGCATGTGTAGCAATAATTAGCGTAGCTAAGTGGATTTGCGCACTGGTAAGCAGTGTTTAGCATCTATCCCTTTAAACAACGCTTATCTGTGCTAAGTGGGTTTGGTCATCACATAGCTTAGCTCAACATATTCAAAGCTGTCCAATCACAGGAAAGGGCAGGAAATCAGACCTATTTAAATCTCGCAGGCAGGAATACAGCTCATAACCAGTTGTTGCTCCCCACTGCAGGCACTATGGCTGGCGTTAGTGAAGATATGACCTTTTGAGCGCAGTGCTGGGGCATTCAGGAGTCCAGGGTCATGGTTGGGCTCCTAGTACAAAACAATGAAGGGAGACTGATGTAGGACCAGCACCAGATCTCCCAATACAAAGTGGAGGCCTGGACCTGTCTCACACATGATCTCACCAGTGCTACTGGCATCACTCGGACTGATGAGCAGGTCTGGCACCATTCTGTTGATCTGAAGAGTTGGAAGAGGGACCTCTTGGATCAGTGGATCTAAGATGCCCAGGCAAGGAATGGCTCAGATGTGTAAAAGTATAAGTATCAATAAGTGTTTTCCAAAGTCCAGCCTGTGTATGTGATGGATAGGTATGCATAAATGTTTCTTTATCTCCTGTACAGCTCCAGATGAGAGGGCTGCAAACTTGAATGCACATGCCACCAGGCTGCTAAGGTTGCATCTCGAGGCTGGTGAGTACAAATCTAGCTTGTAGTATTCAGGCAAATAAATAGAAAGGAGTGGAATGTCACCTGTTACTATTTAAAAATGGGTATGATTTGTACTGAATAAATGAGACATTAGCAGAGTAATAGTGATGTACAGGGTATATATCAATAAAAGTGCCAGTACCTGTCAATAAAATTCAAAATCCCAGACTGGTTGTGTTTACTTTGGTAAGTGTTGCTACGAATCGAAATGTGTACAGTTTCTGCACAGCAACTATAGCTCCGAAAGCATGAAATAATCAAGGCTCATCTGACAAAGATTGTGGAGTTGTCAAGAGATTGGGCAGGATTCAGGAAGGCTTACACAGAGTTTAAGAGTAGTGTAAGCCTCCGTGTAAGCCTCCCGATCCAGGAACAGCCCAAACCTCCGTGTAAGAGACAGCTAATACGTCTCTTACATGGACTGGGCGTGGAAATGCTCAATACCTCATTTGCAGCTCAAAGATATGCAAATGAGGTATCTGAGCGATCCAAGAAGCCCAAACCAATCCGTGTAACGGACGTGTTAGCTGCAGAAATGTACTCAGCTAACAACTGAGTACATTTCTGCAAAATTGAAAACGGAGCTATGTCAGCTCCAAATAAAGGGTGCATATGTTTCATTAAGCATGCCAATGGCCAAATATGTGGCCATTGGCATGAAAAAGTGTTGCAAAAATATTTTAAATAACTTTTTTTTTTCCGTTGGATTATGATGTTCAACTGCAGCGCACACTAGCGCAAACGGGGTGCGCTACCTAAAACTGAAAACCGAAGCTTATAAGCCCACAATTGTGGGATTTATGTATTACATGGAATGTCAATGGAGGGACTAGCAGACCAAAAACAATATGGCCTCTGTGTAGTGGTTGTCAAGGGGGGGAAGCTCCGTGTAAGATATGTAACTAAGCATTACTAGGCAATCCTATGTAAATGAGGGTTACAATACTGAATCACACTGCCACATAGGTAATGAGCACTTTCTGAGTAGTGTAAGAGTTACAGAAGGGGGAGGAACAGAGTAAGAGGTAGGTGACATCACGGGGGGAATGATAGAAATAAATGTATCAGATTGGAGGGCAATGTAAGGTGACAGATGACAGACAGACATCAGGGAGAGAGGTGTGTCCAAAGAGAACACTAGAAAAGTCAAGAAACAGAGGGTGCACACTATTCCTATACTCAAACTTTCTTGATATACGTGCATGCGCGCGTGTGCGCGCGTGTAAGGCAAGTTCAATATGTGGGAGCGTGTTGCAAACCATTTACAACGGTTTGCATGGGCGTGCACATGTGTAACATGAATCAGCCAAGTTCACACCATGTAAGGATGTGTGTGCGCGTTTAAGTAACTGTGAGCGTGCTTAAGCTGGTGTGCACATTGCTCCCCTTGAGAAAACAGAGAGGAAACAGGAAACAACCAAAATACAGGGAAACTGCCAGAGGATACTGCTAGAGTTAATTGGTGGAAACAATTGGAAGCAGGCAATTACACAGGCAGACTAGAAGCCCAACCCAGCACTTAAAACACTGCAAACAACAGTGCAGGCTATTTCTCACAAGAGATACTGCAAGAAAGTAAGCTATCAGAATTGAAAACTGAAAAAAGCTGAACTCAGAGCAGAAATGCTAGGGGCTGCCATAGCTGTTATAATCAGGCATAGGTGAATTGCTGAGGGTGGTGACAATGCAGATGCTGACAGACAACCCAGAGTGAGGAGAAGGAGAAGAGTATACAGGCCCAGGGTCACCTACCATGGGTTACATGAGCTGGAGATAGTAGAGTGCTACAGAGTGGACAGAGACCTTCTGCAGCAAATTGTTGAGCTGTGCAGGCCACGCCTCACACACAGAACCAACAGAGGGGAACCCATCCCAGTGGAAACCAAGGTATGTGTTGGCCTAAGAATACTAGCAACAGGTACCTTCCAGAGACCAACTGGTGATATGATGGGGATATCACAGGCATCAGCCTCCAGGGTACTGCACCAGTTCCTGGATGCCATGTCAGCACATGTCGGTGATCATGTATATTTCCCCAATGCCCGTGAGGTTGTAGCCAGCAATATGCGTCTCTTCCAGCAAATAGTGGGATACCCTGAGGTATTGGGTGCAATAGACTACACGCACATATGCATCAAAGCAACAGCCGGTGAGCGGGGTAGAGCCTACATGAACCGCAAGGGCTTCCCCTCCATCAACCGCCAGGTCGTGTGTGATGCCCAGGGCATAATAATGAATGTGTGTGCTGGCTGCCCTGGGAGCTACCATGATTCCCACATCTGGCATCTGATGCAGCTGTACCAATCATTTGCCAGTGGGGACTTCCCATACGGACACCTAGTGGGGGATGCAGGTTATGCACTTGAGCCATGGCTGATGACACCCATCAGAAATGCACACACTCCTGAACAGGAACGCCATAATGAGGCACACGCACAAACACGTAATGTCATAGAGCGTGTGTTTGGGCTGCTCAAGTCACAGTTCCAGTGTCTGGACACATCTGGTGGAGCCTTGCAGTACACACCAACTACATGTACCCAAATGATCATGATATGTGCTATGCTATATAATATGATCCTGCGGAAACAGCTGCAGCAGGACCAGCATAGGGCTGGGCCAAACATACCCCCACCATTGCCAAGGCCACCACAGGCAGAGGGTGACTCGGAGGAGGAACAACCTGACCTTGCCCCAGTAGGCAGAAGGAAGCATGCCCAGTATGCCCTGGCCTTGGCAAAGAGGCAACGCATAGCACATACACTTTGTCAGTAGGAACACTGGGACTGATACCCGCTCTGACTCACTCATATAGTAACAGGGATGCCTAACATGACACAACCTGCTTCCAAACATGTACAGGGAGTGTAGTATGTGCATCCGACAGAGGCAGCCCTGCAGCACCACCTGAGGCATGAATGCCATGTGTCAAGTACTGTAACACCATGTACCAAATGCACACCTGAGGACCCTGACTAACATCCACCCTCACCAATCACAAACCACAAAAACACAAACCCACATTCATAGGTACCACAAGGGATAGGACCTAGATGTAATGCTACCCAATGCCAGAAGTATAAACAGCAAGATGCGTGCAGTGTAAACGCACACAGTATAGAGAATGTAGATATCAGTGCTGTAATAGACAACTGGGTCAAAGCCCACACCAGCACCCTAACACTACCAGGTCACACCTCATACAGGGATGTACATGTGCAAAAACATGGAACAAGCTACAAAACGAGGGTGACTAGCAATAAATGTCATGGATAACCACACCTCCATGTTGGTACCACAACAAGAAGCAACATGGATTAGCCATGGTCAAATACCAATTGCTAAAACTGCCTACTACTAAATAGCTTGCTGCAGACCACTGTCCTAATAGCAGGAACTGCACCAGGCCTATGTTCATAGGTTCATAGGTTCATACTAGGCTATCTGCCCTAGGGCATATATAAGCCTAGCCCAGAGTTTTGTGGCTTCCACCACCCCTTCAGTTCTAAGGATAATATGCCCATTATTTTGCTGTACCTCTGTCAAGCAGTGACACTGATGTTATCCCTGGGGTATACCTGCGATCTCCCATCAACTGGTCAAGATTTCTCTCGAACAAAGCCAGTGAGGTGCCCAGCCTCACATGTACCAGGATGATGTTCCACAGCATAGGGAGTCTCTGGGTGATGAATCTGTCCCTCCAGCATGCCCTATTAATAGCCGTGTTGAGGTTTGAGTCCCCTGCCCTTGTAGATCTGATGGATTTAGAGGTGTTGAGGTGAAGCATGTTCATTAATTCCGGGTTGGACATGGCCTAGTATGTCAGGCACAGGCCACCTCTGAGCAGACGGTAGGTGACTGAATAGAGCTGGGGTTCCTTCAGTCGGGCAGCATAAGACATACATTTGAGACCTTTTATCCTTCTGGTGAGGAATGTTTGGGTCCTGTCCAATTGCTGCAGGTGTCGGATCAGATACATTCTGAATGGGGCATTGTACTCAATCATTGGTCTGATGAGTGATGAGTACAGGGGAACAATGACCTCCCTTGATCTAGATGTGAATCCCTGCATGATCAGGTGGGCAATGTAGAAGGTCTTCCTAACTACTTTGGCAACATGAGTGTCAAACAAAAGGTTACTGTCAACCTGGGTGCCCAGATCCCTGATAACCTCTCCTGTGCTTAGAGGAGTAACACCTATATGGGAACTAGGGGTAACCTTGTTCTTCCCGAAGGGTATGACTATGCATTGTTTAGCGTTCAACTTTAGGCCATGGCTCTGGCACCAGTTATCCATTTCTATGAGACCTGTCTGAAGGATGTCTGTGTCAGATGGGTTTTCAACTATGGTTCCCAGTTAGCAGTCATCTGCAAACTTTGTCAGCCATAATCCCCCTGTGTTTGCTTGTACTTCTGAAAAGTAGATGCCGAACAAAAGTGGGCCCAGGACGGAGCCCTGTGGGACACCACTTGTGACAGGCTTGGAGTGTGACATGGTGCCAGCAACCTTGACCCTGTGGGTTCTGTCATTTACCAGTTTGTAACCCATCTTGTGACGTATGGGTCTACATTTAAGCTGGTGAGTTTGTCAATGATACCCAAGTGGGGTATTGTATCGAAAGCCTTTGCCAGGTCAAGGTAGGCTGTGTGGACTGCCTTGCCCTCGTCAATGGCCTTGGTGACCATTCTGAAAAAGTCAACCAAGTTTAAAAGGCATGATCGCCCTTGACAAAGCCAAACTGGGTTGGATCCAAAGTCTGCAAGTCCCCTATGTCTTCACTTATGAGTTCCATTATAATTCTCTCCATAGCTTTGCAGACCAGGCTTGTCAAGCTGATGTCCGGGGTCGTGTCCGGGGTCGGTGGAGGCACCTCCATTGTGAAGAGGGACCACCGATGCCGTACGCCACTCCTTGGGTATGTATCCTAAGATGAGGCTAGATTAAACAGCTGCCCTAACGGCGGGTTTAATTCCTCATTGAGTTCATGGAGCACACAACCGGGGACACCATCTGGTCCCATGGATGCTGTGTTTCTCTCCTTGGATAGAGCAGTTCTCACCTGAGCATTTGAGATGTTTGGGGGGCTACAATCGCCTGGTATAGATATCCCTCCCTTTGGGGGGGAGGGGGGGGAGAAATCTGCACTGAACCTGTCAGCCAGTATGTTGCCAATGTCTAAGAATAAAATTTACTCGAAACCACCACGAGGAAGAAGTAGTAAATCCTTTTATTAATGAGAACAAGCGCTTTCACGCAATAAAATGCGCTTCATCAGGTTACAATTTTACTAAAATTTCAGCCATTTATATAGTAAAAAGACATTATCAATTATTCAATCAATTTGTAATTAAAACAGAAACAATTAAGATAATTGGTCAAAATAACAGTGATATGCTAGTGCTTACTAAAACGGAAGCCTATACATATCATATAATAACATATTTTAAAAATCTACAACCTTCATTGTGCGTATATTATATCGCATATGTGAATTAAATCAAGATATATATTATATCTGTGATTCATACAATCAGACTCCTATGTTAGCTCTCAAGGAAGTTCTGCCCATGTATGGGAAGAAGCCCTTATTAGTAGCTGGTCGTCACACAACACGATTGGTAAGTAATAACAACACGGTGAAACGCATATTTCTGTTGTTTGTTATATCAGTGAATTCGACTAAAAAGCCGTATGACACAGTAGCTTCAAAAGCGCAGTGTATAATAAAATTCAGAAGGATAAACTTCCACTAAAAAATTTTTACATTAAAACAAAAAACCATGTTGCAATGATTAATTGATTATAATTCTACTACTAAAAGCCGAAGCTGAAAAACTGAGGAAAAGTGCACTAAGATGCAAAAAGTTACCTATCATTAATACATAATTTTATAAACATATAAGCAGCCCTGTTTTAACTATTTTTAACTATTTTTATATATATATGTAATTGATTTTTAAAATAATATGTTTTTTAACAATATTATTTGATGAACTATACATACAAAGCATGCATAAACTAGAAATTCAATGCAAACACCTAAAGTAGCACCTATGACTTCGCAGAATTAATAAATTAATATATGTGATGATGTTGACAAATAACATAAATATTATAATCCAAGGATATATATTATATCCATAACTAGTATATTCTGTTGCCAATGTCTGTATGTTCAGTGATTTTTACATCATTATGAACTAATTCTGAGCATATCTGGGAGTCACCTCCCAGGTTTCCAACATAGCTAAAAAAGGCCTCATGATTGTTTTCTGAGTCCTTAGCGAGTTTCCTCTCAAAATGTGCCCTGGATGATTTTATGGGAGATCTCAGTTCTTTACACATAATGAGCAGGGGTGTCTTCCCTTCTACGGATTTTGCTCTATCTTGTAGTAGCTCCTTCCTTCTGATATAGAGCATGTTTATGGCTGGGGTCCAGCAGACTGCACGCATGCCTTTGGTACAAAGAGTCTTTGTTTTGTGTGGGATTGCCTGATCCATGCAGTCCTGGAGGTGCTGGTAGAAGGCATTTGTAAGTGATTCAGCGGCTTGGGTAATGGTTTCCGCTGGCTTGGGGGCCTTGAAAAAGACCACACCAGCCTTTAGAAGTGTGAAGTCAGCTTCTGAGAAGTTCTTCACTGTGGTCATCTTTATCTGGGGTAGGGGTGGGATGTGGACTCCCAGTGAGATTAGTTTATGATCTGATCTCACCAATGATGGGTATACTTCTGGTGTTGAACATTGTGACCCCATGTTCATGATGATGTGATCTAGTATGTTGTCTCCTCTTGTGGGGATGGTGACTAGTTGTTCCATGGCATATGAGGTTATGAATTCTAGGAACCTTTGGGCTAGAGTGTTGGGGCTTGAGTAGTGATCCCAGTCTATATTTGGATAGTTGAAATCACCCAGTATGATGGTGTTTAGAGATACATTTATCCCCTCCAGTGTTTTCAGGAAAGCTGTGTGAGGTTGCTGAGTTTGGGAGGGTGGCATGTAACCTGCTACAAACTGCAGAGCAGTCTTGCCTATGGTTAATTGCACCTGGATGGTCTCTGATGCATCGTGTGTTGCCACCAACCTTGAGGTGAGGGTGTCCTTGATGAATATGGACACCCACCCTCCTTCCTTGGTGTCGTCTGGATTACGGGGCTGGAACGCATGATATGAGGTAACACCTGATACTGCCGGGGTGCTGTCAGGAGCCCTGAACCAGGTTACAGTCACAGCACAAACATTGATGTTCTCCATACCGAGAAGGGCTTCGAGTGCGTGCATCTTGAGGTTGAGACGTCTGGCATTGAGCAGCATTACCCTTAGTTTATTTCCTTTTTGTGTTCTAGGGAGGTAGGTTTAGAATCTGAGCCTTGCCTAAAAAAGGCACAATGGGGGTGTCAAGAGCCCTAGCCAAATTCCAGAAGACCAAGGGTGACAGGTGCAAGCCATCCCCTGCGAATCAGCGTGGCTTGTCCAGCATGTCATCCCAGGGCGATGGACATTGGATCCCCTTTGAATGACACCATAGATTAAGGCAATTATTACAGCTGGTCATCGTGTCTCAGTATTGTGGCATCATTCTTGGTGAAGGTAGGATACTGCTCAAGGTCAGGGTCATACCCGCCTGGGCTACATAATCAGAGAGCTCCTCTATGTCTCTTTTCATGTAGTCCAGGGAGGTACATCACAGGTCGTTCACACCAGCATGGACAATGACTGAGTCATACATGTACTTGCAGTTGAGTGACCTGAGTGCTTGCATTATGTGGTGGATTCCAGCGCCCAATAGGCAGCTTACTGTGACCCTCTCCTTACTCAATCTGGTGAGCGGGACGTCAGTGTGTCTGATGATGGAGTCACCTATAATGGGTGTGTCTGGCATTGTGTTTGGCCTTAAGGGCTGTGAATGTTTGGCACACTGACTCTGTGGTCTATGTGTTGCATGTGCTGTGCCCTGTGGAGGCAGTTGTTTGGGTGTCTGCTTTGGTGGCCTCTGCTGTTATGGTAGATCTGTGATCAGAGGCTCCGAGTATGTCTTTGTGTGTTTATGTGTATGATTTGAAGTTGTGATAGTGCTATGTGAGACTGGGTTTGTGGTGTGTGTGGTCACCTTCTCCTCCTCTCTGGTCCTGCCAGTCCTATGTTGAGAGAGCTCAGCCTCCAGGTTGGCTATATAGTTGCATCTCTTGCATGCATTTGTGTTTTGTGGGAGAAGGCGAGGGTTGTCTGTGTACATGCGTCAATTGTAACATTGCCTCAATATTCCCAGGTTCACCAGCTGAGCAGGAGAGGACACTAGCAACTGATCCCTTGACATGCTAGAAGGAATAGACAACAAACTGTTGGAAGACAGGAGGATATCAAGCCCCCCAAACCACATTATATCACTTGACTGACAATACCTACACATACACCATAGTTTCATAGTTCCATAGTTTACTACTAGGCTATCTGCCCTAGTGCATTTATAAGCCTAGCCATAGTGATGTTGATATTGCCACCCCTTATAGTGGTAATATGTGTACAGAATAGATTCCGAATATTGTGCCTCTCACTTAGTAGTGACACATTATGACCCCCGTACATAATTGAATACCTTGACTGTGCCTCTGTCTAGTAGTTACACAGGGAGGACCCCTGGGGTAAAACTACAATCCCACATCCAGTTGTCCAGACTTCTCTTGAAGAAAGTCAGTGAGGGACTCTGTCTAACATGAACTGGGATACTCTGGTAGAGTGTGAGATGCCTGTGAGTTATGACTCTGTCCCCCAGCATGTCCTATACATGTATGTGCTGAGGTTCAAATTTTTAGCTCCCATGGTTCTGGTGGATTTGGATTGCTTGCATTGGAGCATGTCCACCACATCCTGATTGATACATGGTCTTGTATGTCAGGCATAGGTCACCTGTAAGTATGCGGTATGCCACTGAATAAAGCTGGATTTCCTTTAGTATGGAAGCATATGACATGTGTTGTAGATCCCTGATCTCCTTGGTAAGGTACTTTTGGGGTCTCTCCAGCTGTTGCAAGTGCTGGGTGAGGTACATACCAAATGGGGCTTTGTATTCAATCATGGGCCTGATAAGGGAGAAGTATAGTGGTACAATGACCTCCTGTGATCTGGATGGAAAACCCTTCATGATAAGGTGGGCAAGATAGAAAGTCTTTCAAACCACTTTGGCAACATGGGTGTCAAATGAGATGTCACTATCTACATGTGTCCGCAGGTGTCTGATTTGTAGTATGTGCTCAGTGGGTTGCTGTCTATGTATTGATTTGTGGGTACTTTGTTCCTCCCAAAGGGGATGACCACACATCAGTTGCAGTCTGTTTCAGGCCATGATTCCGGCACCAGCTATCTGTCTTTGTGACGGCATTCTGTAGTATGTGTGTGCCGGCTGATGTATTCACTTATGGTGCCTAGGTTGCAGTCATCTGCAAACTTTGTCAGCCACAACCCTCCTATGTTTGCTTTCACATCTGAAAAGTAAATGCCAAATAAGAGGGGTCCCAGGACAGATCTTTGTGGGACACCACGTGTGACTGGCTTTGAATCTGACAAGGCACCTGCAATGTCGACTTTATGGGTTATGTTTCTTAGCCATTTTGCAAACTATCCTGTGACATATGATTTTATATTTCAGCTGTTGAGCTTGTCTATGATGCCTGAGTGGGGTATTGTGTCAAAGGCCCTAGCCAAGTGCAGGTAGGCTGTGTGGACTGCGTAGCCCTCATCAATGGCCCTACTGACAGTATCAAAATAGTAAACTATGTGCAAAATGCAGGATCTGCCCTGTACAAAGCTGAACTGGGTGGGATCAAGGGTCTGTAGGTCACCAATGTCTCTGTTTAAGAGCTCCATAATGACTCTTTCCATAGCTTTGCAGACAAGGCTGGTTAAGCTTGTGTGGTGGTAGTCCCCAGGGTCTGTGGAGGCATCTCCTTTGTGGAGTGGGACCACTGTTGCTGTACGCCAGTGTTCAGGTACATATCCTGTAGCAAGGCTAAGGTTAAATAGCATTTGTATATACGGGTTTAGCTCCTTCTGGAGTTCACATAGCATGCAACTGGGGATACCATCAGGTCCCATTGATACTGTGTTCTTGTCTTTGCTGAGTGCGGCTCTCACATGGACATCTGAGATGACAGTGAGGTTACATTCATCTGTGATAACTATCTTCTGTTGGGGGTGAGGGAGGGGGAAAATTGCACTGAACCTGTCTGCCAGAATGTTGCCAATATCAGTCAGGTCACTGAAATATATGTTGTTGTGTACCAACTCAGAGCATATCTGAGGGTTCCCACCCAGGTGTCTGACATAACTGAAGAAGGCAGTGTGGTTATCTTTATCGTCTTTGGTGTTTATGTCTCAAAGTTGACCTTGGATGTCTTTATGAGAGAATGTAGCTTTTTACTAGTGCTGCTCACAGCCGCCTTCCCTTTAGATGTGTCTCTGTCTTGCATTAGTATCCTTCATCTGTTATACAGTTTGTTTATGGCTGAGGTCCACCAGACAGGCCACATTCCCTTGGTGGAGAGGGTCATGTTTTTATTTGTGATGGCATGGTCCATGCTATCTCAGAGAAGTCCATAGAAAGTGTCTGTGAAGGAGTCACCATTGTGTGTTGTGGTTTCCACTGGCCCAGTGGGCTTAACGGATACCATCTCAGTCCAAAGAAGTGTGAAGTCAGCTTTTGAGGTGTTTGTCACTATACTCTTTGTATTATACTAGCACTGACATAAGTGTAGACAATTTCCCAGAATCCATCAACCAAAATGGACATGCAAAATGTAACACTTCCACAAGAGGGGTAAGCATACTGGATGTGATAATCAGAAATATGTGTACTGGATGTCAAGAAGTGTATCCCTCACTGGTAAGACCAGACCATAGAGTAATCACACTGTCGTTACACATCACGACCCCAGTCCCTGGCCAGACTACCACAGTGAAACACATGTATAAAGCATAGCTTGCACCCCTACAAACCAATGTGGAATCCATGAAAAGCCCTGTGCAGGTCCAGAATATGGGACACACTGCAGAACATGTTATACAGGCATTCCAGGAACACAGCCAAGAGTGCTTGGAGTCTGCAATCACAAACAACAAGACACTATGCCATACACCCAGGCATCTGGCATGCTGGACACCATAAATTACTAAACCATTGAAGAGAATGAGGAAGCTACCACATGATAGATCAAACATGAAAAGTGAAGTAATCAGTGATCACTAGTATGGCAATAAAATGTGTCCACACATACAATACACTAAGGCCAGGCAAAACAAGTAGAATCTGTGAATCCAGTGGCAATGTGACACCTGTCCCAAGTACACACACAACAACAACTCACCCCAATAAATACAAATGTATGTGATAGACGCAACCAGGCAGCCAAACCAGGGCCTGAGCACCCCCAAATCAGTACTGTCAAAACTAGTCAGGAGGACAAGGTAACCACATACACCACAAACCCCGTCCCACATAGACCTACAACGACTGTAAACCAAACACATAAACACAAAAACATTCCCAGAGGCCCTAATTACAAACACACAACACCAACACAAGCCTCCAAAGCAGACACGCAATAAAACAAACTCCAGACATAGCACATGTAACACATAGTACACAAAGCTGGTGTGCCAAACAGTCACAGGGCAGAAGGAGAAACAACATGCCTGATACAGTTGTAATAGGTGACTCCATAGTGAGACATGCTGCTGTCCCAGGGATGGCTTGCACCTGTTACCCATGAGTGTCTGGATATTGCCTAAGGCTTCTGCAAACTACAGAGATCCTCCCGTAGGCAAGGCCAAAAAGAGCAACCCACCACCATAGAAAACAAAACTGGAAAGAAACAGAAGGGTAATGCTGATCAATGCCAGATGTGTAAACCTCAATATGCATGCTCCTGAGGCCCTCCCCAGTATGGAGAACATTGATGTCTGTCCAGTGATACACACCTGCTGCAAGCCTCGTGACAGCACACCAGCACTACCAGGTAATACCACATATCATGTGTTATGGCCACAAAACCTGTAGCAAAACATAAAAGGAGGGTGAGAATCCATATTCAGCACAGACAGCCATACGTCCAGTTAACTGACAATGCCTATGTCATTGCAGTCCACCCATGTGCAACTACCTGTACACAAGACTGCTGTAAAGTCTGTAGCATGCTACAGACCACACTCTCACACACAGGAACCCCACCCCACTGTCCTGAAGACAGTGGACAGTATGAATGTACCACCAAATACAAAACAAGGTACACACAAATTACCACATAGGTGGTAAACCATTATGTGTGGAAGGAGTAATCAGGGACCTAGTGACACAAGTGGACAGTCACCTGTCATGTGACAGCCACATCGCCGATTTGTCTGGGAAGACTGTCTATATTGGACACTGTATCATGAAAGGATTCACATCTACGTCAACAAAGGTCATTGTGCCCCTATACTGTTCCCCTATCAGACCATATTGTAATACGATGCCTCATTTGGGATGTACATTACCTGGCAACTGCTGCAGTTAGAAAGACCTCAAAGGTACCTCAGCAAGAGTCAGAAAGGGTCTCAACTATATCCCATATGCTGCCTGGCTGTAGACACCACAGCCGAATGCAGTCACATACTGCCAACACAGAGGCATTGTATGTCTGTTGTACAAGTCCATGTCCAACACAGAAGTAATGGACATGTTCCACCCCAGAAAACTCAAAGCCATCGGAGCTGTGTGAGTCAGAGATGTCAACCTTAACACATAATCAAATAGGATGTGCTGGAGGGACAGATACCTAACCCTGAGTCTCCCCACACCCTGGAACAGAATACCACTACATGTTAGGCAGAGCCCCTCACTGACACTCTTCAACAGGAAGTTAGCAAACTGGATGGATAATTGTAGATGTACACTAGGGGTCTTTACTGTGTCATGTCCAGACAGAGGCACAGCTAAGTAAATCATAAGTGGCCATAACATTCATATAGCAAAGGGTGACAAAAGCCACACGCACTGTGGCTATGCTTACAAATGCCCTAGGGTGGATAGCCTAGTATGAACCCATGAACCTACTATGATACAAATTGTACGGAACACTAAGGATAACTCCAAGGCTGCTGCAACAGATGGTAGTAAGCATGTTGTGAATTCCTGGATATGCTCTGGATCACACAAATATTACAAACAACATACCAAACACACACACGTATTGCCAACATACATCCTGACAGGTGCAGTGCAACCCCCCCCCCATAATGCCAAATATCTTTCCCAGCAGATTGCTGCCACCCTGACATTATGTCAGCCTTACCACAGGATATGTACCCGAAGAGCAGTGTACAACAACAGTGGGTGTTCTCAAGAAAGGTGTCACCTGAATGGGTACTAAAAACAACCACCACGGAATCCTGAGAAGCTTGGTCTGCACAGCTATGGAAAGGATCAACATGTACCGCAGACATAACGATATTGGGGATCTATTGACACCCGACCCTACCCAGTGTGGGTTTATGAAGTGCAGACCCCGCCCCTAAACATGTGTGACTCAGTTGAAACAGTGATTGAGGTCACTGATGAGGTCAATGTGGTCCACACAGTGTAGCTGGACCTTGCAAAGCCTTCCATACAATACCCTACGTGTTCAATATAGATATGCTCACCAGCTTATATATACACCCCAATGCCACTAGAGGGGTTGCAAACCAGACCAACGACAGAACTGACATGGCCAGACATGCTGCAGCCATGTCAGACTACAAACCACATATAACAGGTATCCCACAAAGCTTGGTCCTGGGACCTTTCCCGTCTGGTATATATGCCTCATAGGTACAGGCCAACATGTAACGACTGTGCCTGAACATGTTTGCAGAGGACTACAAACCACCTAACATATCTGACACTCCAGCTGACACAAGCATCCCACAAAAGGGCCACATAGAAACAGACAACCAGTGCCATAGCCATGTCAGCATGTGAAATTGAGAAAACTGTATAGTCAACCTCTGTGGATATACAGTAAGTGACCACCAATTACCACATAGGTGTTAACCCATTACATACTTCACATGTAATGACGGACCTGGGTACACAAGGGGATAGATATTCTGCATAGGACAAACATGTGGCTGTAGTGTTAACAGAAACAATCCATATACCAACCTAATCATGAAGGTTATGACATCTAGATAAGGGGAGGTCATTGTGGTTCTGCAGTTATCCTTCATCAGCGTTACAAATGACCACAACAGCCCCTGTGGGGTGTACCTCAGCAGACACCTCCATCAACTGTAAAGTCCACAACAGTACCTCACCAGGAGTATCAAAGAGCTTGAACACATGTAATGTGTTGCCTGATTAAACAGAGTGCAACTCCATACACTGCCATGCTGGCCACCCAGACGCAAGCTGTGCCTGATGTAGAAAGCCATGTCCAAGCTGGAATCAATGAACATGCTGCACCTTGTACAATCTGAATGGCAGTGAGCTATGCACATGAGGGACCTGAACCCCAGCACTGACATACGTAGGACAAGCTGTACTGCATTATCCATAACACAGAAGCCACCCCCATGCATGAGTAAACTACCAGTACCATATCCATAGAGTCACTCATTGATTCTCCTCAACAGGAATCTTAATGAGTGGATGGGAGATGGTAGGTTTACCCTGGGTATCAATGTTATGTCACAGGTAGACAGATCCACAGTATACTAAACAAGACATATGTCATGGCAAACTACACTTACAATGTGTCGAAGGACAAACACACTCTCTGACTAGCATTAGAAATGGCCTAGGGCACATCGGTAGTGTTTGCCAATGTACACCTTTGTTGTGGAATACACTACTGATGTTGGATGAGGCTGTTGTAAGTAGTTCACATCCGAACATAATGCAACATGGTCAGATAGGTTCATAGGTTTATACTAGGCTATCTGCCCTAAGGCAGTTATAAGCCCAGCCCAGAGTTTGGTGATGTACGCCACCCCTTATATGGAAGCAATACTGTGCCCATTAGTTTGTCGTGCCTCTGTCCAGCACTGACACAGGTAAAGATTCCCCTTGAACAGAGCCAGTGAGGTGCTCTGCCTCACATGGACCGGGATTGTATCCCACAGCATAGGGAGTCTCTGAGTGATAAATCTATCCCTCCAATATGTCCTACTTATATCCCTGCTAAGGTTTAAGTCACTTGCCCTAGTGGTTCTGGTGGATTTGGCGATTTTGAGGTGGAGCATGTCCATTACTACCTGGTTGGACATGGCCTTGCATGTCAGGCACATGTCACCTCTGAGCAGACGGTATGTGACTGAATAGAGCTGGAGTGTCTTCAATCTGGCAGCATATGACAGATGTTGGAGACCCTTTATCCTTTTAGTGGGGGACTTTTGGGGTCTCTCCAATTGCTGCAGATGTCAGGTGAGATACATCCAGAATGGGGCATTGTACTCGATCATTGGTCTGATTAGTGAAGAGTACAGGGGAACAATGACCCTACTAGATCTGGATGTGAATCCTTTCCTGATCAGGTGGGCAATGTAGAAGGTCTTACTAGCCACGTTAGCAATGTGAGTGTCAGGAGAAAGGCCACTGTCAACCTGGGTCCCCAGGTCCATGATAACCTCCTCTGTGCTTACAGGATTGCCACCTATATGTTAGCTTGGGGTTACCTTGCTTTTCCCGCAGGGTATGACTATACATGTTTTGGCATTTAGTGTCAGGCCATGGCTCTGGCACCAGCTATCAGTGTCCGTGACTCCCTTCTGAAGGATATCCGTGTCTAATGCACTATCCACTATGGCATCCAGTTTGCAGTCATCTGCAATCCTTGTCAGCCAAAGTCCTCCCATGTTGGCCTGTACCTCTGAGAAGTAGATGACGAACAATAGGGGGCCAAGGACTGAGCCCTGTGAGACACCTCTTGTGACCAGCTTGGAGTCTGACATAGCGCCAGCAACCCTAACCCTGTGGGTCCTGTCCTTAAGCCAGTTTGCAACCCATCTTGTGACATATGGGTTTACATTTAGGTTGGTAGGTTCTTCTACAATACCCGAGTGGGGTATTGTGTCGAAAGCCTTTGCAAGGTCAAGGTAGGCTGTATGGACTGCCCTCCCCTCAGCAATGGCCTTAGTGACTGTTTTGAAGAAGTCGACCAAGTTCAAAAGGCATGATCTGCCCTTGACCAAGCCAGACTGGGACGGGTCCAATGTCTGCATGTCTCCTATATCCTTGTTTATGAGCTCCATTATGATCCTCTCCATAGCTTTGCCGACTAGACTTGTTAAGCTTATGGGGCGGTAATTACCAGGGTCCGTAGAGGCACCACCTTTGTGCAGATGTGCACAAATGGACCCTAACCAGGCTGTTGTGCACACTATGGAAATGTAAAGCAGTGATAGGACTAAAGCCCAGGATACTGTCCACCACAGTGAAAGTACTGAACCACTACACTATACAGTACTACAGTGTTAGGTCAGTATGAACGGATGTTGACAACTGTGTGCAAAGTATCCCATGCAAAACCTGCAGGCACAGTATAATCCCTGTTGTGTTCACACAAAAAGCATTTGGACAGTAACTACACAACATGGCACAAAACACACAACCATGAACTGGAGATATTTGTTGAAGGTCACACTCATCCACAAATGTGATGGGCTGCAGAGTTCAACATATGGAAAGCTCACACTGGGCATGCTCACACACTGAGATAAATGAGACATCTTTCATACAACATGCCATGGGAAGGCTGAACTGGGCATGCTCACACACTTAGTCCAAATGTTCCTCTTAGCAACTGTGAAAACACACCAGAGGATGCTCATTCCCCTTTCTATACTCTGATGATGTCAGCACCGTATAAGTATATCAGGAGAAAAGAAATCTTCCAGTAATCCGAATAGCACGCTCCGCTAATGCGTCTGTCTATAGTGTCATAACATAGTTAGGTAGGGGTTTGAACCTAGCAAGTGTGTATGAAGGGGGGTAAGTGTGTATGAAAAGAACATCCTTTTTGGCAACTGTGAAACACACCACAGGATGCCCATTTCCCTTTCTAAACACCGATGATGTCAGCACCCTATAAGTATATCAGGGGAAAATAAATCTCCCAGTAATGCGAATAGCGCGCTCCGCTAATGCATCCGTCTCTAGTATCATAGCATAGTTAGGTAGGAGTTTGAATCTAGCAAGTGTGTATGAAGGGGGGTAAGTAGGTATGAAAGCAATGTCCCTTTTGGCAACTGTGAAATACACCTCAGGATGCCCATTCCCCTTTCTAAACACCAATGATGTCAGCACCCTATAAGTATATCAGTGGAAAAGAAGTCACCCAGTAATGTGAATAACGCGCTCTATTTATGCGTCCGTCTCTAGTGTCATAACATAGTTAGGTAGGGGTTTGAATCCAGCAAGTGGCGAGTGTGTGTGAAGGGGGGTAAGTGTGTATGAAAGTAACATCCATTTTGGCAAATGTGAAAACACACCACAGGATGCTCATTCCCCTTTCTAAACACTGATGATGTCAGCACCCTATAAGTATATCAGGGGAAAAGAAATCTCCCAGTAATGCGAATAGCATGCTTTGCTAATGCATCTGTCTCTAGTGTCATAACATAGTTAAGTAGGGGTTTGAATCCAGCAAGTGTGTGTGAAAGAAATATCCCTTTTGGCAACTGGGAAAATACACTACAGGATGCACATACCCCTTTCTAAACAATATCACAATTATTTATGGCTTTTGATTACAGACATGTCACGTGTGTTTTGCCCACACAGAATGCCCATGTGTGCGGGTTGTCTCTCACAATAATGCATGACATTGATTAAACCAGTTATGGCAATGCACACATGATGTATGTGTGTGCCAAATACACATATGTACCTGTGACCTTCAATAGTTACCATGTGTGATGCCTGCCACATGTGAATACATGGTATTTACACAGGGTAACATTATGACTGTGGTCTTCTGTGCAGGTGCTGCATGTGGGATGTGTATATACAGTGTGAGATGTAGATGCTATCAGCCTAGTAGTGAGGGATACACACCTGGTCTGGGGCATATAGTCTACATGTTGTTGATGAACAGGTGCTGCATGTTTTCACCTGTTGTGGGAGTGGTAAGACGTTGTTCCATAGCAATGCAGTGACAGCATGCTAAGAACCGTTCAGCTAGGGTGTTGTAGCTACAGTAATTCATTAGCATTCAGTAATATGTCAGCATCCCTGGTGAGGGTCTGATGCAAACCAAGGTCAGGGTTCTACCAGCCTGTGTCACTTGCTCACTGATCCCTTCCATGTTCCCGATCATGTATCCCAGTGAGGGACATCACACATCAGCTGTGGTGGCATGGCCAATGACTGAGTCATATGTGTCCATGCATCTGACTGACCTGTATGCTTGCGTTATGTGGTGGACCATAGTGCCCCATGAGCATATCACTGTGACCTCCACCTTGTCCAGCCTGGTGAGCATGTCCTCACTGTACTGGACAATAAAAGTACCTAGCACAACTGCAGCAGTAGTGTGTGATAGCTGTACAGACTATGCTTGTTTGGCACACAGGATTTGTGTGCTATGTGTTATGCGTGCTGTGTGCAGGCCTAACGTATGCCTGTGTGCCAGCTGCAGAGGTGTCTGCCAGTCATGCAGGATGCTATCCTTAGGCTCCACGAATGGCCCGGTGTGTTTCCATGCTTGTATTGCTGTCAGTGTAGGTCCACATCAGACTGGTATTGCAGTCACTGTAGTATTTCATGCCACCTGACAAGTTATGCCAGTACTGGGTTCAGAGTGCTTAGTCCACAGTTTGGCCATGTGTTTCCATCTCATACATGTGCTGTACATCCATGGGTAGGGGATAGGGTTGACTGTGTACGTGTGGCAGCTGTGACATTACTACATGACTCACATATTCCACAACTGTACCATAGAGGTGACTGACAACTGACCTTTGCACATGCTACCATAGTATTGAAAATGCATTGGTGATTAACAGCACATAGGGCCAATGGTGAACAAGATACATAGGTCCATAGGTTCATACAAGGATATCTGCCCAGGCCATTTATACACCTAGCCAGAATGTGTGTGGCTATCACCATGCATTGTAAATCTATCTTGATATGCCCTTTTCCAGGGTTAGTATACTGTGCCTCTGTCTAACAGTGACACATAAGTGATACCCAGGGTAAACCTACAATGTCACATCCAGTCATTAATATCACTCTTGAAGATAGTCACTGAGTGACTCTGCCTAACCTCTATTGGGATAATATTCCAGAATGAAGGGAGCCTCTGAGTTATGAATGTGCCCCTCCAGCATGTCCTATGTATATCACTCCTGAGGTTCAAGTGTTTCCAGCATGTATCCTGATGGAATCTGGATATTCTGAGGTGCAGCATGGCCATTAAGTCAGGGTTTGACATGGCTTTATATGTCAGGCACAGATGGCCTATGAAGAGGCAGTATGCCACTGAGTAGAGCTGCTGTTTCTTTAACCAGTCAGTATGTGGCATCTGTTCGAGCCCTTTGATCCTCTTGTCGAGGTACGTATGTGGTCTTTCCAGTTGCTGCAGGTGTCTGGTAAGGTGCATGCCGACAGGGTCATTGTAGTCAATTATGGGCATGATGAGGGATGAGTAAAGAGGCACAATGTCCTCCCCTGATCTACATGTGAATCCCATCATGATGATGTGGCCCATATAAAATGTTTTCCTAACCACTTTGTCCATGTTGTTGTCAAATGGTAGAATGCTATCAACCTGTGTACCGCAAGGTCCATAATTCCTTCGTCTGCACTTAATGGATTAACACATATGTGGTACTTTGTGGTCACTTTGTGTTTGACAAAGGGGATGACTATATGCTTTTTGGCATTCACCTTGAGGCCATGGCTGTGGCACAAGTCGTGTGTTTGCAAGAGGCCCTTTTGGAGAATGCATGTGTTAGCTGGAGAGTTGATTATGGCATCCGGTTTGCAGTCATCTGCGACTTGCTCAGCCACAGTACTTCCATGTTGGCCTGTACCTCTGATAAATATATAATGAACATGACAGATCCCAGGGCTGAGCCTTGTGGGACACCACTTGTAACTGGTTTGAGGCTGACATGGCTCCAGCAATTCTAACCACGTGTGTTCTGCCCTTGAGCCACTGTGCAATATCCATAGTGACATAGGGTTGAATATGTACACTGGTGAGCTTCCCTAGAATGCACAAGTGGGGTATTGTATCAAAGGCTTATGCAAGGTCCAGGTAGGCTGTGTAGACCACCTTCCCCTTGACAGTGGCCTTGGTGACTGTTTCAAAGAAATCAAACAGGTTTGAGAGGCGGGATCTGCCATTAACAAAGCCAAACTGTGTATATTGACATGTCTGTAGGTCCCCAATATCTATATATGTGAGGTTCATGATGACCCTTGCCATAGCTTTGCTGACCAAGCTATTCAGACATATGGGGCGAATACTGTCCAGGATCCGTTAAGGCACCACCTGAATGTAGAGGGACCACTGTTGCTGTACGCCACTCTTTGGCCACATATCGTGTAGTAAGGCTGGGATTGAACAGTAGTGTTATGTCTGGGTGTAGCTCTTCTTGTGGTTCATGTAGGACACAGCCTGGGACACTGTCTGGTCCCATTGATGCAGTGTCTCTTGCTTTGGAGTGGGCAGCTCTTACCTGAGCATCTGGGATGTCAGGGGGGGCAGCACTCTGATGGGAGACATATTTGCCCTTTTGGTGTGGTCAGGGGAGAAGGTAGCTGTGAACCTGTCCACTAGGATGATGGCAATGTCTGTGTGTTTGGTATTTTGTGTGACATCTTGGACTACCTCTGAGCATATCTGGGTATTACCACCCAGGTTCCTAACATAACTACAGAAAGCCTTGTGATTATCCTCAGTGTCTTGTGGAATCTTCTCTCAAAGACGGCCTTAGACAATCTTATGAGTGCCTGTAGTTGTCTTCTAATACTCATCAGTGATGCCTTCACATTTTGGGAGTTTGTTGTATCATGTAGTGGCTTCATCCTTCTATTGTATAGTTTGTTTATGGCTGGTGTCCAGCACACAGGACGTCTGCCTTTGGAGGATTGGGTCTTGCTTTCATATGTGATTGCATGATCCATGCATTCCTGAATGTGTCCATAGAATGCCTTTACACAGGTATCTGCAGTCTGGTCCATATTTTCAACAGGCCTGGGGGCTTTGAAGGTTTCCACATCATTTATGAGGGGTGTGAACATGCTTGACATGAGCTGTTGACTGACATCCCGCCCTCCAGACTGAGCAAGGTGAGGGTCACATTTAGCTACCTGTCGGGTGATAGAATGTGCCACATAACACAGGCACACAGGTCACTCCACAGCATGTACAAGTATGAGGCAGTCATTGTCCATGCTGGTGTGAACAACCTGAGATGTACCTCCTTGGACCACATGGAAATAGACACAGAGGAGCTCTTACAGCACCCTCTCAAACTCAGGACTCCCACACAGCCTTCATGATCACACAGGAGAGTATAGATTTCTCTGCAAACACCATCATACTGGGTGATGTCAGCTACCCAAACATAGACTGTGAACATTACTCAAGCCACAATACCCAAGCTCTAGGGTTCCCATAGTTCAGACACTCTTTAGCTATGGAACAGGTAGTCAACTTTACCACAAGAGGGGCAGATATACTAGACCTGATCATCACAAACATGAGTACAAAATGCTCACCACTTGAAGTATATCCCTCATTGTTGCTATCGAACCATATACTAATCACACTGGAGTACTGGATCCCCCACATATGCAAACCTCACATACATCGATGTGTGTGTGGGAAATGCCCCTATTAGCAACTGTGACAGTACACTACAGGATGCAGATTCCCCTTTTGAAATACTGATGATGGCAGGACTCCATAACTATATTACCTGAATTTAAGTCCTCCAGTCATTCGTATAGCGTGCTCTGCGAATGCATCTTTTTCTGGTGTCATAACATAGTTAGGTAGGGGTTTGAATCCTACCAAGGGAATGTATTTGTGTTAGCATGAGTGGGGTTTGTGTGTGTGCATAATGCTGTGAGGGGAAAAGCGCCTTTTGCCAACTGGGAGAACACACTACATGGTGCACATCCCTCTTCCTAAACACAGATGATGTCAGCACCCTCTAAGTACAGCATTAGAAAGGATTTCTCCCACTAATGCAAATAGCACACTCTGCTAATGTGTCTGCCTCTAGTGTCATAACACAGTTAGGTAGGGGTTTGAATCTTGCAAATGGAAAGTATGTGTTTTACTGTGGGTGGGGTTAGTGTGTGTGCACAACGGTGAGGGTGGGATGTGGCTTTTGCCAAATGGGGCTATGCACTGCAGGGTGCACATTTCCCTTAACAAACAGTGATGTTGACAGCACCCTTTACAAACAAAACAACAAAAGAGAAGGTGTTGGTACCAATAACACATGTAAGGTAACACTTCTTCAAGTAATGTCCACAAAACGATGTAGGATAAACGAACAATCCTTTTACTCTATACACACAACATGACAACAGACAACTGCCAGTACTCAGTATAGTGCTACATGCTACTGTAACACGCACATGTACCAGAATATACCTAGATAGTGTTTTGAAGCCTGAATGTGGCAAGTGTGTGGATGTGGGATGTTTCTGTGTGTGCATTTCCGTATGGAAAACATGTTTGATGTGGCAATCAGGGTACCACAGTACCTAATGAACATTACACTTTTAAACTAATGAGGTTGCCTGCACCCTGTGAGTACAGGTAGAGAGGAGGAAATCAGTAGTAATCCACATAGTGCACTTTTCAAATGTGTACCTGTCATGTATCAACAGCTACTCATGTAGGGTAATATATAATGGGAATGGCAGGTGAGCATGTGCATGTGTGGGGGTAGCAGGGTGTGTGTAAATGCATGCGTGACAGAACAGATACATATAGCTGAATTTACATAACAGCACATGATGCGCATTCCCATAGTCAATGGTAGCATGTGATGGTGTGCAGCTGGTACACTTTGGTAAGTAGTATGGGTGCAGATAACAATTCAGGACATTCATACAGTTACTGCAGCAGGACTGCTGGGATATACATACAATCATAGTGGAACAGTGAACAGTTACCAACATGTTACTACTTATACACATCTATGTAGTCACCCTGTGCATCAGCAACGTGTTTACCTTTTCCTGCACCAATGTTGTAGTATGCAGGAGGTGGCACAGTGTCATCATATGCACAGGGTGCGGGTTAGGTATGCCCAAGCTAGCCACTGGTAACACCAATTGACATGGGTGTGTATGTCTGTTTGTGAGGGGCAGCAGTACAGGGTGGACCGGTGTTGGTTCAGTGTGTGTGTGTATGTGTTTGCCCTAGGTGTTAAATTTCTGCATGTGTGTAAGCACGCACACAGTCCCACATAATGGGTGCCATGTACAGGGTTTTGTGGACAGCCACAGACTGCACCTGTCAGGTCATCCAGATCAGTGTCTGTGGGCACGGACACAGTACCTGTGCCTGGCAGGGGTGCTACGGACCATTTCCGGTACTAACCCAGACTGGGAACTGTCATCTGAAGTGGGGGTGTGTTGACTGGACACAGTTTCCTGTTGGGACTGTCCAGAGCCACGTGCACGTGGTCTCCTGGGGCGTCCTGATGACAGCACAGACCCAGCATTGCTGGGGCTGGTGCTGGTACTTGAGGTGCATGAGTGGGCCTGTTGTCGTCCGCGGCCACTGCCAGCTGGTGCTGTTGCTGGCATACAGCCACGTCGACATCGTAAACACACACCATCGCCCTGGCCCATGGACATCTGGTTGTGGAGCAGCTGTTGTATGTCCCCACAACGTCTGTCAATGACATCTGTGAGGTTATGGATAGCATTCGCAACGTCACACATGCCGTCTGTCATGGCTGTACGACATGCTCTCAGCTCCCTCAGACCCTGTCTGGTGTACCTTTCCATACGTGCCTGCGCCTGCATAACAGTCCGAAACATAGTGGAGGTTGACATACCTCCTTGGGCATGTCGGCCAGAGGCAGTACGGCCACGGATGCCCCCACGAGAACCCATGGGCGACAGTCTGCGTGGTACCATTGGAGGACCCTGCTCATGGCTGCTTTGTGGGGATGCATGTACCACAGGTACCACATTACCCTGATCTATGCCCATTGCATAATGTCCATCACCTAGGGACAATGGTGACAAAGGATGTAACGGCAGGATGACTGTGCACATTGAAGGGGTTGACAGCTGTGTACTGTCAATTGGCTGACCAATGGCAGACCCAGACACACCTTCCTGCACCATTATAGACATTTCATCATCATCAGTACCTGGGGCACAAGATTCAGGTTCCTTGCTGCAGGTCACCAGAGCAGCACCAGAACCTAAGGGAGGAAAACAGGGAACACAGATTACAGTCTCAACACATATTTGACAGAGATGCACTTCAATACTAATGCACACATACAGGAATGGACACATGCACTCATGGACACACACACACATGCACACATGGGCACAGGCACACTTGCACACATGCACACCCCACAGTAAACACACACATCAGTACTGAGTTACACTACTCTTACTATTGTTAAACTGTGTATTGCAGGTATTATTAAACACACTCACCAGCATGTATACTACAGAGTTAGATTACTCTTACTAGTATTATAAATTGTTTTTCAGGTAATGTTAAACACACTCACCAGCATGTATGGCCTGCCTCGTTGCTAGATGGGAGGGACCTGGAAATATGAAGGAAGTAATGTCAGTGGGCACAAGTGTTCCATTTGTTTTGCATATGATACAGTACAGTAGTACACTAGTTCCCTTATATACATCAGCTGCTCATAATATCACACATGCACAATTACATATCATGATGACAGATACATACCACATGCACACCTTATGCGTGCATGAAGTAACAGTGTACAGAACAGTCATATGTACATACAAGGAGTTAACTCTAATCTCACCCTTACCTCTCTTCAAACAACAAATCAAACTGTACTTCCAAAACCACTGCCTTTGTTCTTGTAGTACTCCAGGCTAACGTCCCTCTCCCCACCCTCTCTTTACCTTTAACCTCTCATTGTGCATAAAAACTAGCTTCTACCCTGTTTCTTTTCCCTTGCTGTCCTTCTATGCTCTGACCTACTTCTCCCATCCCTCCCACCTCCTCTTGACTGTCTTCCTTCTTTTCCTCACTTCCCTTCTTGACTCCTGCCTCTTCCCTATTATTTTATCTTTCATACTCCTTCTACTTCTCTACCCTTCTGAGCTTTAACTATTATCTATATGGCTTTTGCCTTATTGCATAACCGTTATGTTTTAGGTAGAATCACTTTGAAACCGACAGTACATTGTGTATGACTTTAAACTGTTTGAGTTCCTTAAAAGTATGTTGATTTAATTAACAAGCTGAGTTATATTTCTATTATTTTGGATGTCTGTATTAACAACTTGTCTGTCTGCCTTTATTATGTTATGTGTGGAGCTTTTCTCCCCAGGCCTCTACTGAAAATGGACATATATCCAGCTAGACTAGCTCGGTCAACAAATGTAAAACTAATAACAATAAATAAATATGGCATCTTACCTGCATGCTCGATGTCTTGCTGCTGTGTGGATCCAACCTCCATCATGATGCACGACTGATGTTGTTGTTGTTCTGGGGCTGGCTCCACAACACTTAGCAGTAGCCCCTCCTGTCTGGTGAGGGGGGGATGTGTGGCCACCCCCCCACCTGTGGCAACCTGTTGCCTGCGGATATCTGCAGCACGCTGGCGGACATTTCTAATCAAATCACTGCAGTGATGTCTCACCTGCTCATATGTCCTATCATGCATGCCAACATAATTTATCCTGCTAACAAGATTTTGCCACAGTGCAGACCTCTCCTGCTGATTCTGGGTGGTGCGTGAAAACAGGATGGCATAGTCACGCACCAGGCTCTGGTGGATCACTTCATCCTCTGCAACAGAGTAGGCGGGGTTCCTTTTTGGAGCCATATTCCCCTGGAAAAGTACACAAACAGGTTATCAGCATAGTATCTCAGCAATACATGGTACACATTCTATACAGGGAGTATTAAATTGTACTTATTACTGCTTGTTTGTAACTTGATTAAAGTGTAGCTATCATTCTAAGTCATTTGGATTAAGCACTTGGCCTTCAGACCAGTTGTTTTACATTAGGGAGGTTTGTGGCAAGCACTGTGGTGGCAGGACACATAGCTTTCATCCTTCGTAGTTGGGAACTGCTGATTGAGAGCCCAGTGTCCAAGCGTATTAGTTCTGGTATAGGCAGTTGGCCTTCAGGCCAGTTATTTAACATTAACAAGGTTTGCGGTCTGCACTCTTGTGTGAGAATAGGCTGTACTATGCCATTCATAGCTGGGAACTTCTGGTTTTAGGTTTATAGTGCCTGCATATTTGAGCTGTATATTACTGACATTGGTACACCTTGTTTGCTGTAGCAAACACTACATCCAAGCCTCCTGAATCTAGCTTTGTTTATATGCTTGTTATTTGTTAGCTTGTTATTTCACTGGTACGCTACTTCCACATAATACACAGCTTCTCAGCACTTCTGTGACTCACTACTGATATCTGCATTGCTTACTGTACATATTTCCTTGTTACACATGACAGCAAGTGACTGCTTGTCATTGTTGTATTTACTTAATTGTAACACATTGCACTTAAGTTACCTGGCACTTGCTCACTGAAGTTATTATATCAGTCAGCAGTAGTAAGTAATATCAGTACACCCTCACTCCCCACTGGACCTTGTTTTCAATTATTACAGAATTCACAATAGTATTCTAGCATGTCCAAAGGTCAGTTGTCAGTCTCCTCCCCAGTCCAGCTGGTGAGTGTGGTAATCCAGAGGCAATGTTATAACAGCTGCATGTACACAGACAACCCCCTCCTCCTAACAACAAATTCAAACACATGTGAGTGATGCAACCATATACCAAACTGGAGGCTAGGCTCTCTCTACTCAATACTGCCATAACAAGTCAGGTGGAGAAGGAAACCACACTCACTACACTTCCAGTCTCACATAGACCTACCATGACAGCAAAACTAACACATAATCACACAAAAACATACTCGTAGGCTCAGACTACAGATCTGCCTACGCAGCAGAGACCTCCAAAGCGGACACCCAAGCAACAATTACCACAGAAACAAACACGTGCAATACATATCTCACAAAGCCAATGTGCTGAACACTCACAGCCTTTAACAGTAAACAACACACCTCATACACCTGTACTAGGTGCCTCTACCATCAGGCACACTGACATCACGTTCACCAGGCTTAATGAGGAGAGGGTCACAGTGTGAAGCCTGTCGGGCACTACGACCCGCCACATAACACAAACACTCAAGTAACTCCAAGGCAAGTACAGGTATGACTCACTCGATGTCCATGCTGGTGTGAATGACCTGACACATACCTCCCTGGAATACATGACATGAGACAGAAAGGAGCTCTCTGAGCATGTAGCCCAAGACAGTATGACCCTGACCTTGAGTAGCATCTTACCCTCACCAAGAATGATGCCACAATATCAAGGCAAGATGATCCCTTCCAACAATTGACTGAAGTACTGGTGTCATTCACAGGTAAGCCAATGCCTGTCATCTTGGGGTGATATGCTGTACAAGCCACAATGCTTTGCTAGGGACATTTTGCACCTGTCACCCCTAGCCTTTTGGATTTTGGCAGAGGCTCTTGCTACACCCATAGTGCCTTTATTAGGCAAGGCTCATAAGGCAAACCCACATCCATTCGTATCACAAAGGATGAGGAACTAAGAGTGATGCTACTCAACACCAGCAGTCTAGACCTCAGGATACATGCACTCAAAACCCTACTTAGCATTATGGACATCGATATCTGTGCAGTAACAGAAACCTGTTTCAGGTTTCCCAGAAGCACACCAGCACTAACAAGTTATACCTGTTACCAGTCTTGTCGGCCCCAACACTTGGACCAGACAACAGAGGAAGGGGAGTATCAATATTCATCGCAGATTCCCACAACTCCACATTGGTGGCAAAGTACCACATAGGTGTTAAGCCATTGAGTACAGAAGACGTAATTGGGGACCTGGGGAACAAACTTGATAGCAATCTGCCATTTGTCAACCACATGGCCAACGTGGATTGAAAGACATGTTATATAGCCCAGCTAATCATGAAGGGATTCACATGTACGGCAGGGGAGGTCATTGTGCCTCTTTACTCATCCATCATCAGGCCTATAATTGAGTAAAATGCACCTTTTGGGATGTACCTAACCAGACACCTACAGCAACTGGTAAAGCCCAACAGTACCTCATCAAGAGGATCAAAGGGCTCAAACAGATGCCATATGCTGCCCAGTTAAAAGAAATCCAGCTGGAATCAATGGCATACTGCCTGTTCAGAGGCAATCTGTGCCTCCCATATACAGCCATGTCCAACCCAGAAGTAATGAACATGCTGCACCTCAGGAAATCAAAGTCCCATACAGCCACACGCTCAGGAGACCTGAACCTCAGCACTGACATAAATAGGACATGCTGGAGGGGCATATTCCTAACCCAGAGGCTCCCTTCACTCTGTAATGAACTCACACTACAGGTTAGGCAGAGTCCCTCATTGACTCTCTTCCATAGGAATCTGGATGAGTGGATGGAGATCATAGTTGTACCCTGGGTATCACTTCTATGTCACTGTTAGACAGAGGCACAGTATACTAACCTCGGAAAAGGGCATAGCAGCATAAATTTTAATTGGGTGGCGAAAGACAAACACATTCTAATAGGCTTATCAATGCCCTAGGGCAAATAGCCTAGTATGAACCTATGAACCTATGTGTACTGCTATAGTACTTCTGCCATATGTTGCATGTGTGTGTGTTGTGGGGGATGCACAGGTAATGGCCAGATATTTCTGCACAGGCAACACGTCTGAAACACTCTGGGTGTTCATCCCTACATACTGTATGTGTGTTACCATCCAACCCTGTGATGTGGACACACACTACTCAGCCTGGATATACATATCCCAACAACACCACAAGCACAGTACACTACCTTGCTATGTATGTATGTAATTACACAGTTATTCACTAGTTAGGACTGTGATACTATCCATGCAGCCCACTGGGCCAGTGGAAGCCACAACACACACTGCTGGCCCCTTTGCAAAAGCTTACCACAGACATCCCACATAGTGCATGTACTGTGCACACACATATCTAACCCATACCGTATGCACACCACTTATTTATCCTGTCCAGTGGACTACAGATACAGGCACATTGTATAACAATAGCAGGAGGCTACTGCAGCACAGGGCAGATTCACATGAAGGCAAGTCATCTGTGGTCAGCAGTGTTAAGATGCTTCACATTCACCAAATGCACAGATATTGGCAACATTGTTGCAGACAGTTTAGGTGCAGGTACCCCCCCCCCATTCTCCTACACAAGTGGAATTAGTTATCACAGATGACTGTAACCTCCCTATCCTCTCACATGTCCAGGTGAGGGCCACCCTCAACATTGCAGAACACATAGCATCACTGTTACAAAATGGTATCCCTGGATGTGTGTTACGTTCAGCCCTGGAGGACATAGCACCACATTACAGACTGATATTAATCCCTGGCCATACTACAGGATATGTACCTGAACAGTGCCATACATACACAGTGGTCCCACACCAATGAGGAGGAACCTCTACTGACCCTGGGAACTACTGCATCATATGCACAACTGGCCTTGTGTTCTAAGCTATGGAAGTTTTAAGTATGGGCAACATGTACAGCAATATTACATATGTATATATTTCAGGACTATGTACACACAACCTATCTCATGGACATACCTATAGATAGTGAAATATGATACATTTGGAGGTGTCACAGTAAACACAGTATTAACCTGCTACTTTGCATTACCTGTTTTTGTGGCAGCTGTTGCTGTGTCAGTGGTGCTGCTTGCTGCTTGCTGTTTGCTGCTGTTGCTGCTGGTTTTGCTGCTGGATGTCTTTATATTTGTTTTATTTCTCTCTCTGTCTCTCTCTCTCTCTTTCTCAGTAGGTTTTGTGCAATGAATGTATTGCATGCATGGAGTGTGGGTACTGGATGCTTTTGTAGGTATCTGCATAGGTCCATGTGATGGCCTCTGCACCAATTGTAAGGCAGCATTTGCTAATTGCATGCAGCCAGTTGTGTACTGATTGCATGTCTCACTGTGATTTCAGGACAGTGCTATAAAAGGGTATGTGAGATAGGCGTTGCCCTTTCAGATTGTAAGGGCGTGGACCATGCTGGTATGCTGTTGACAGTGTTCTGTGAGTGTGAAGGTTAGTACGTCTCTCATGCTTCATGCTGTGTTGTAAATTCAGGTTGCTGCATTTCTCTCGCCTGTTCCCTGTAGTGAGTGTGTAGGCATACTGACACCTACGACTATATTTCATATGTATTGCTATATATATATGTATTGCTATATATATATATATATATATATATATATATATATATATGTGTGTGTGTGTACATATACATACTTTCGTATATGTACATTAGCTGACATTATTGGGTACAAGCTAATAATTAGCAGGGCTGTTTCTGTTAACACTACACTAGTATGGGAATACAGTAATTGGGACTATAAAAGTCTGCCTGACATGCTTTGGGTAGTACACATACTATATTGCCTTTATCTTCATTCCTACTATTACATGTTCCTCTTATTTAGCACTATATTCCTGTATGAGAGTCAGGGCTTACTGGTAGGTCATACAGACTAGTGTTACAATGGTCTTGTGGTAGGGCCTACTAGTATGCGTATATTTTGCTTTCAAATTGAGTATAGGGCCTATCAATCAAAGTGCTGGAGCCACCTTTAAGCAGTTAAAGGGGTTAGTATGTCTCACAGGAGTCAGGCTGTGTTGCAGATTCTGGTTGCTGCATTTATCTTCACTGTTTCCTGTAGTGAGTGTGTATGGATACTGACACCTACCACTATATTTCATATGTATTAATATATATATATATATATATATATATATATATATATATATATATATATATATATATATATATATATATATATATATATATATATGTATGTGTACATATACATACTTTCATATATGTACATTACCTTACATTATTATGTACAAGCTAACAATTAGCAGGGCTGTTACTGTTAACACTAAACTAGTATGGGAATACAGTCATTTGGGCATTACAAATCTACCCGATATGCTTTGGGTAGTACACATCCTATATTACCTTTATATTGATTCCTACTATTACATGTTATATTTATTTCAGCACTATGCTCTTGTATGAGAGTCATGGCTTAGTGGTAGGTCATGCAGATTAGTGTTACTAAGGTCCTGGGTTTGAGACTGACAGTATGTTTTTTTTTTCTTTCACACTGAGTATAGGACTTGTCATTCAAAGTGCTGAAGGCACCTTTACGCAGTTAAAAGGGTTTTTAAGTCTCACAGGAGTCAGGCTGTGTTGTAGATTGTGGTTGCTGCATTTATTTTCACTGTTTCCTGTAGTGAGTGTGTGTGAATACTGACACCTACCACTATATTTCACGTGTATTAATATATTTATATATATACATATATATATATGTACATATAATACTTTCATATATGAACATTACCTTACATTATTATGTACAAGCTAACAATTAGCAGGGCTGTTTCCGTGAACACTACACTAGTATGGGAATCCAGTAATTCAGGCATTAAAATCTACCTGACATGCTTTGGGTAGTACACATCCTATATTGCCTTTATATTGATTCCTACTATTACATGTTATATTTACTTTAGCACTATGTTCTTGTATGAGAGTCATGTTAGTGGTAGGTCATACAGACTAATGTTACCAAGGTCCTGGATTCGAGACTGACAGTGAGAATTTATTTTTCTTTCGAAATGTGTACAGGACCTGTCAATCAAAAGTGCCAAAGGCACTTTTAAGCATTTAAAACCAGGTCTCCACTCGTTTGCGCGGAGCTCACGCATGCGGACTGGCGGTGAGCTCCGCTCACACAAGCGCACACCCGCGCTATTTTCTTTGAAAGAAAAGAAAAAGGGGTGACAGGAAAGTGGTAAAAAAGGGGTCACAAAGAGGGTAAGACAGTAGGGAAACAAGCTTGGGATTTGCAGGAAGGATGTAGGTGAGGCCCATAGATGCCCATGTCTTTCTCAGCAACAGCTGTGCATTTGTATGCAATTTGGTGTGACATTTGGAATCTTCCAACCCTGAGAGAGGTGTCAGGACAACATTAATACCTGTTGTACAGCCAATTGTAATTAACAGTTTCGATGTCCAGCGGACATGTGTGCAACATGGACAGCTATGTATGGGGCGTAATTTTTTTGTGGGTACAGAGTGCACTTTTTTTGTTTTTTTATCAGGTGAGAGTGGTATGTCAGGTGAGGTAGTCGGTATAGCTGGGGAGGTAGGTTGGGTAGGTTAACAGACAAGACAGACAAGACGCATACAGGGGCGGTGTATGACACATGTGGGGGGTTACACAATTGACGGGGACGGAGGTTGGGATATCCAAGACACATGAGCCCACAGATAGCAACAGTGGAACTGATATCCCCACCCATAGGCAGTTGCCACTGTTCCTTCACAGCCCAGGATGGGGCTGTGCTGGGGGCTGTGCAGGCGGGACAATGGGCAAGCCCGTAAGCTGTGCCACCCGGGCCTCAAGCTGGCGTAGGGGCCCAAGAACAGAGTTTTGGATCTCCCTTCGCACCACAGACCAGACACCTTGGAGGGTGAGTGGACGTGCTCCTCCGGCCACGCTTGCAGAGGGGGGGTGGGCCCCATCCCCTGCAGCGCTTCCACCTGAAGGTGGCACAGGGCCACCGGAGGAGGGTCCAGCCTGGGCACTAGTGCCAGGTGCACTCGCCAGCTGAGGTGGGAGTGGTGGGTCCGCTGGGACCTGCCTTCCCAAGCATTCTAGGTTTGTGTGTATGTTATGTTAGTTTGGGTTAGTGGCATATTATTCCATTCAAATTAGTTGTAACAGCATGCATTGGTATTCCCATTAAACAAACACCCAGATATTAACACCATTGAACAACAGGCATATCAATATCACATGCATTATTTGAACGGAAATACACAATTGAACAACATGCAGGGTTGATTAATGGCAACAGGCCATCAGGTTTGCAGGTTTGCAGGTATGACCAGGACACATGCAACAACAGACATGCATATATTTTTGAAACAGGACAAATAGGTTCATAGGTTCATAGGTTCATACTAGGCTATCTGCCCAAGTGCATTTATAAGCCTAGCCCATAGTTATTTGGCTTTTGCCACCCCTTTAGTTTGAATAAAACTATGCCTATTATTTTGCTGTGCCTCTGTCAAGCAGTGACACTGAAGTAATCCCTGGGGTATATCTGCGATCCCCCATCCATTGGTCAAGATTCCTCTTGAACAAGGCCAGCGAGGTGCTCTGCCTCACATGTACCGGGATTTTGTTCCACAGCATAGGGAGTCTCTGGGTGATGAATCTGTCCCTCCAGCACATTCTATTAATAACCGTGTCAAGGTTTAAGTCTCCCGCCCTTGTGGTTCTGAGGGATCTAGATTTTTTGAGGTGAAGCATATTCATCAAATCAGGGTTTGACATGGCCTTATATGTCAGGCACAGGTCACCTCTGAGCAAGCGATATGAGACTGAATAGAGCTGGAGTTCTTTCAGTCGGGCAGCATAAGACATATTTTTGAGACCCTTTATACTTTTGGTGAGGAACTTTTGGGGCCTTTCCAGCTGCTGCAGGTGTCGGGTCAGATACATTCCGAATGGGGCATTGTACTCAATCATAGGTCTAATGAGTGATGAGTACAGAGGGACGATGACCTCCCTTGATCTAGATGTGAATCCCTTCATGATCAGGTGGGCAATGTAGAAGGTTTTCCTAACTACTTTAGCAACATGAGTGTCAAACGAAAGGCTACTGTCAACCTGGGTCCCCATATCCCTGATGACTTCTTCTGTGCTCAGTGGATTGCCACCTATATGGTAGCTAGGGGTAACCTTGTTTTTCCCGAAGGGTATGACTATGCATTTCTTGGCATTTAACTTTAGGCCATGGCTCTGGCACCAGTTATCCGTTTCTGTGAGGCCCTTCTGAAGGATATCTGTGTCGGATGTGTTTTCGACTATGGCGCCCAGTTTGCAGTCATCTGCAAACTTTGTCAGCCATAACCCTCCTGTGTTTGCTTGTACTTCAGAAAAGTAGATGCCGAACAAGAGTGGACCCAGGACTGAGCCCTGTGGGACACCACTTGTGACAGGCTTTGAGTCTGACATGGCTCCAGCAACTCTGACCCTGTGGGTTCTGTCACTTAGCCAGTTTGCAACCCATCTTGTGATGTATGGGTTTACATTCAAGCTGATGAGTTTTTGATGATACCTGAGTGGGTATTGTGTCAAGGCCTTTGCCAGGTCAAGGTAGGCTGTATGGACTGCCTTTCCCTCATCAATGGCCTTGGTGACTGTCTCGAAAAAGTCAACCAAGTTTAAAAGGCATGATCTGCCTTTGACAAAGCCAAACTGGGTTGGATCCAAAGTCTGCAAGTTCCCTATGTCTTTATTTATGAGTTCCATTATGATCCTCTCCATGGCTTTGCAGATAAGGCTTGTCAAGCTAATGGGATGGTAATTTCCAGGGTCGGTGGAGGCACCGCCCTTGTGAAGTGGGACCACAGTTGCCGTGCGCCACTCCTTGGGTACGTATCCTGAGGTAAGGCTAAGATTAAACAGCTGTCCTAACTGCGGGTTTAATTCCTCATTGAGTTCGTGGAGCACACAGCCGGGACACCATCCGGTCCCATGGATGCTGTGTTTTTGCTTTGGAGAGAGCAGTTCTCACCTGGGCGTTGGAGATGTTTGGGGCTACAATCCTCTGGTATAGATATCTCTGCTGGTGGGGGGGGGGAGTTTGCACTGAACCTGTCAGCCAGTATGTTGGCAATGTGTGTAGGTTCAGTAATCTTCACATCATTTTGAACTAATTCTGAGCATATTTGGGAGTTTCCTCCTAGGTTTCTAACATAGCTAAAGAAGGCCTTATGATTGTCTTTTGAGTCCTTGGCGATTTTTCTCTCAAAATTTGCCTTGGATGATTTTATGAGAGCTCTTAGTTTTTTACTTATAATGATCAAAGGTGTCTTACCTTTCAAGGATTTTGCTCTATCTTGTAGTAGCTTCCTCCTTTTGATGTAAAGCTTGTTTATGGCTGGGGTCCACCAGACTGGATGCTTGCCTTTGGTACAAAGAGTCTTAGTTTTGTTTGGGATTGCCTGATCCATGCAGTCCTGTAGGTGCTGGTAGAAGGCATTTGTAAGTGATTCAGCGGTTTGAGTAATGTTTACCACTGGCTCAGGGGCCTTAAAGGAGACCACACTAGTTTTTAGAAGTGTGAAGTCGGCTTTTGAGAAGTTTTTCACTGTGGTCTTTTTATTTCAGGTGGGGCGGATGAGGACCTCCAGCGAGATTAGTTTATGATCTGATCTCACCAGTGAGGGTATACTTCCGGTGTTGAACATTGTGATCCCATGTTCGTGATGATGAGATCAAGTATGTTTTCTCCTCTTGTGGGATGGTGACTAGTTGTTCCATGGCATTTGAGTTTATGAACTCCAGGAACCTTTGGGCTAGAGTGTTTGGGCTTGAGTAGTGTTCCCAGTCTATATTAGGGTAGTTGAAGTCACCTAGTATGATGGTGTTTGGAGATACATTTATCCCTCCATTGTTTTCAGGAAGGCCATGTGAGGTTCCTGAGTTTGAGAGGGTGGCCTGTAACATGCTACAAATTGCAGAGCAGTCTTGCCTATGGTTAATTGCACCTGGATGGTCTCCGATGCATCGTGCGTTGCCAGCAACCTTGAGGTGTGGGTGTCCTTTATGAATATGGACACCCTCCTTTCTTGGTGTTGTCCGGATTTTGGGGCCGGAATGCATGATATGAGGTGAAACCTGCTAGTGCTGGGGTGCTCTCAGGAGCCTTGAACCAGGTTTCTGTCACAGCACAGACATCGATGTTCTCCATACTGAGAAGGGCCTCGAGTGCGTGCATCTTGAGATTGAGACTTCTGGCATTGAGCAGCATTACCCTTAGCTTTTTTACTTTTTGTGTTCTAGGGTGGTAGGTTTAGAATTTGAGCCTTGCCTAAAAAGGCACTATGGGGTGGCAAGAGCCTTTGCCAATATCCGGAAGCCTAGGGTGACAGGTGCAAGCCGTCCCTTGCGAAGCAGCGTGGCTTGTCCAGCATGTCATCCCAGGCAGACAGACATTGATCCCTTTGAATGACACCAGAATTTAAGCCAATTATTAAAGCTGATCATCTTATCACTGTATTGTGGCATCATTCTAGGTGAAGGTAGGATACTGCTCAAGGTCAGGGTCATACCTGCCTGGGCTACATAATCAGAGAGCTCCTCAATGTCTCTTTTCATGTAGTCCAAGGAGTGCGTCTCAGGTCGTTGACACCAGCGTGGACAATGACTGAGTCGTACTTGTACCTGCTGTTGAGAGACCTGAGTGCTTGTGTTATGTGGCGGATTCTAGCGCCCGACAGGCAGCTTACTGTGACCTTCTCCTTACTCAGTCTGGTGAGCGGGACGTCAGTGTGTCTGACTATGGAGTCACCTATGACAAGTATGTTTGGTGTTGTATTTGGCCTTAAGGGCAGTGACTGCTTTGCACACTGATTTTGTTGTTTATGTGTTGTTTGTGTGGTGTATTGAGTTTGCAGTTGCTTGGGTGTCTGCTTTGGAGACCTCTGCTGTTTAGGTAAATTTTTACTCAGAGCCTCCGAGTATGTCTTAGTGTGTTTATGTGTTTGATTCAGTGGTGTGGTTGAGTTATGTGAGACTGGTATTGTGGTGTGTGTAGTTGCCTTCTCCTCCTGCCTGGTCTTGCCAGTCCTGAGTTGAGAGAGCACAGCCTCCAGTCTGGCTAAATAGCTGCATCTCTCACAAGTGTTAGTGTTACGTGGGAGGAGGAGAGGGTTGTCCGTGTACATGAGGCAATTGTAACATTGTCTCAGAATTCCCAGATTCACCAACTGGGCAGGAGAGGACGCCAGTATGTTCACATACCAATATTTAGTGTTTTTTTTTAAATTTGCAATTATAGGGTGGGGTGGAGAAAGAAAATGATGACACATTCATAAATTATGCATTGATATACATTTGTAATAGAAACACAATTAACTTGTGGGTGATACTTTCCAAATTATTTTTACTTGACTGTCATGCTAGACCTGTTACAGATACATCACTATCCTAGTTATTTTGAATCCGATCAGATACATCATCCTGCTACACTTTGATGACAGGGCAGGGGACAACTATGGATGTTTAGTATGTCAGACAATCATTCATTCTATCTGCAAATTGCTGACTGTAATCACCATATACAGATTTTGGCCTGAACATTCAAGAGTCAGACACACTGAAATCAGTTTGGGATGTTAAGTTTTAATTCCCACATGCAGTTAGTTCTGTAAAACCACACTGAAGCTTATATATTCAAGTGTTATTACTACGTTATTCATTGATACATGACCCTTTCTGTCAATCTCACACATCCTGCAATTTCACAGTTCAGGTTGGTACTTCTAGGCTTTGTTCACATATTAGACCTGTGGGGATTCCAACACTTTCCAGCAGCCTCACTTCTGTCATGATTCAGCATTTCAACAGGGGATATATCTCACATGTGATTACCTCAGATTATGAAGCTGTACTCTTGAGACTACTGCAGGTTATACTACATTTAATTAATGGTGGGACATCTGTATTACAGCACTATTTATTTCTATCACTTATATTTTCAGTTTCACTTGCATACTGATGAACTTGTTGCAGCCATACCTGCAGACTTTTACTTGCTGCTTGCACATTCTATTACTTTAAAGCAATACACTGCAGTGTTCTGCTACATGCTACACTATAATATTTATTTACAAGTACTAGGTGGGGTTACTAACCTGCATGGTGGCGCAGCCGCACCAGCCTGCAGTCATGCCTCTGTTGATTCATAGAGCGGACACCTGCAGCTGTAATACAATACAAGTAATATTGGGATACACATCTCCATGGTATCAGCTAGTTGAATTCCTTACATACATAAGTAAAATGTAACTTACTCAGTAGTGGGGCGTTGGGCATATCCCGGGCCTCCTGGATCCATTGGGTCAACTGGTCTTGCTTACTTCACTTCAGGTCCGCATGGTGGTGACGGACCTGCTCACCAGTGTGTTGAATGCCAGTAGCACTAGTAAGATCATGAGCCAACTGGTCCCATGCCTCCGCCCTGTACGCTCCCCATGAGACCTGGCCCTGCATGAGTTGGGCTTCATGATGGTGAACTAGGAGCCAGACCATGTATCTGGACTCCTCAACGCCCCACCGCTGTGCTCGAAAGCAACGTCCCTCCCCTACTCCTCTCATTCTTCCTGCAGGTGTATTCTACAATCATTTATGCTGTGTATTTCCGCCTATGGGGCTTATATATGCCGATTTTCCCGCACATTTCTATGATTAGCCAGTTTAGAATTGTATCTACTTCACAGAAACTGCTTTATCATGCTCCATTTTGGCTTACATCCTATATATATATGCTATTTCTGCATTTCTAAGTACTGCTGTCATGGCTTAGTGGTTTAGTACCTTGACTCTAGTGCATGGTATCCTGGGTTCGAATCTGACCACTGAGTTTTTAATTTTATGACTGTCTAGACATGACTTCAGGACCTGTCAATCAAACATGCCAAAAGCACTTTTAAGCACTTTAAAACCAGGTCTGCGCTCGTTTGCGCGGAGCTCACGCATGCGCACCGCCGTTTAGCTTGTGGGCGTGTCGCACAAATGGTGTGCGCTGGGTTAAACCTTAATTGGCTAGTAACACATGTTAAACTCAGCACAGCTAGTTGCACACAGTTTGAGCCTGTTAAACCAGTCCTTAGCTATGGGCAAGCAGTTTGCAGTTTGTGACACACTACTTGGCTACTGGCATTCTGTCTCACTGCAGTTTAGCTATCAGTACATTTCTAAATATTTTTATTATTGTATTACTTGACAACATATGCTCCATTTCATTCCATTTTACAAAAGGAAATACTTTTACATTTGTACAATACTGTCAGGGGCCTTTTTAATGCTTATTTACAAAAAAAAAAAAAAAGACTGTTGTGTGGGTTCGAACCTTGCCTGCCTTCTCTTAAGCCGACAACTCTAGCGCTATGCTGTTACTTCTTGGCTTGCTTTGCATATTTAGTTCTTATATCCTTTTCCACTGATTGCTAACTGCAGTTGCGCTAGTAGCACACCCGCGCACACGAGCGCACACAGTAGCAAACATTTATGGGGTTTAAAAAAAATAAAACAGTTTTTATTTTCATTTTAAACATCTGTTCACTCTTTACATTGCTGGTTTGTGGGGGCATGTGTTGTGTAGTGTGTTTATTCACATTTCCATGGCCTTTCTCGTGGCTGTTTACTTTCAGCCGTTATAGACTTCCGGGGGCATGTCCGCTTGCAGGGCTTAGCCAACAGACACGCCCCCTTCTGTCTTACATGGACCATGTAAGAGTTACAGTGTGATTCAGCATGCCTCATGCACCTCATGCATATGCATGACATGCTGACATCACACCATTTAACTGCAGCCTCCGTGTAAGAGTTATAACTCTTACATGGAGGCTTCCTGAATCTGGCCCATTAACTATATGAAATGTTCCATGCACTAAGACCTGATACCTGAATAGGAATGTTGTGCTAACCAGTGTTTTCCATACTGTGCAATGTCAAAGTATGAATACACAGTATAAGAACTATGTACCATGCAATGATCATTAAAGTTTTGAGCAATTAAAGCCAATACAGTTGTTAATTGACATCTCTCTCCCTCTCTCTCCCCCACCCTATCTGCACTAATAATCTAAATACATAAATCAATGGATATGTTTTTTACGAAACTACTGTTGGGACAGAATTACAATGTCAAATTATACAACCAAGAGTTTATTAGGCAGAAAACAGTCAAACAAGAAACAGCAGTGTCTCAATAGCTCATTCTGATGAAACACACACACACACACACACTGTTCTATGATATCCACAAACAGTCACTGTTTGAATCCTGGGAGTGGTAGTAACCTGTATGCATATTTTCACCCAGGAATATGTGAATATGTGTAGAAACAGTCAGGTAGTGTTAACAAACAATTCCTCCACAGGTCTGCCAGGTAAGAAAAGGTATAAAGTAGCTGTAAGAAGGCTGTAATAATACACTGTGTACAACACCCACTGTCCAAACCCAAGGCTGCAACAGCAAAATAAGTACATACATGAATTAGTCCCCTCCAAGCAATGCCCCTCAAGTGTCATGCTGTCACATCTAGTGGACAATGCTGCCCACACTCAGGGTGACCAATGGACATCAAGGCAGAGTATGGAATTAGCACACACACACACACGCACAAACACATATGCACACACACACACACACACACACACACACACACACACACACACACACACACACGCACACACACACACACACACACACACACACACACACACACACACACACACACACACACACACAAACACACAGACACACACACACACGCACACACACACAGTATGAGTGCACATATGTAACCCTGACAATGTGAATATGGGTAGAAACTGTCAGGTAGTATTAATAGAAACTTCCTCCACATTTCTACCAGGCAAGAAAATATATAAATCAGCTGTAAGAAGGCTGTAATTATACACTGTGTACAAACATACCACTGCCCAACCCAAGGCTATAGGTTGATGTAAAGTGAAGTAATACCTGAAGAGTAATGATAAGAACAAAGATCATTAAAGTTGTGAGCAATTGAAGCCAATACAGTTGTTAATTGACATCTCTCCCCCCCACCCTATCTGCACCAATAATCTAAATACATAAATCAATGGGTATGTTTTTCACCAAACCTACTGTTGGGACATGTGTCCTATTTTTCTACAAATATTTAAACATTTGACTATTAATGTTCCCTGTTCAAATACTATCACTGGTGGCCTGTTGCTATCAATGCAACCTGCATGACGTTATAATGCCCACTGTGGTTCCATATATGCATGCGTTAGGTTTTCTATGCAACTGTTCCAAATCTGTCATTTTGGGTTAATGGGAATAACTATGCATGCTGTTAAAACTAATCCTGGAATGTGTTTTCCATGACTAACCAACATAGGTTATAAAACTGCAACACTATAGCACGTATGGGAAGGCCGATCCCAGCAGATCCACCTGTCCCGCCTCAACTGGCCATGGTACCAGGGCCCAGCACACCTGGGACCCAACCCGGGACATCCTCGTCCACTGGTCCTGCACCACCTTCGGATGGAACTGCCTCAGGGGATGGGGCCCATCCCCCGGGAGTGGGAGCAGACAAGACACTGCCACCCTCTGTCAGGTCATGGAATTGGTGAGTAGCAAGCTCCAAAAGAAGTTTGGAGATCTGCTACACTAGCTTGATGGCAACATGGCACAACTTGAGGGTCAGCCTGCCTGTCCTACTCAGCTCCCAGCAGAGCCACCTTTGGGGCCGTGAAGGTGCAGTGATGGCTGCTCACGAGTAGGGACCTCAGTCCAACTGTATCCATTTGGGGGCTCATGGGCATCTGATTCCCAACCACCCTCCCCATCCAAGGTATTTACCCCCACATGTGTCATATGCCACCCCTGTCTATGTCTTGTCTGTGTTTTCTGTCTTCCTACTCAACCTACTTCCCCAAATATACCTACTATCCTTCACCAACATCCCACTCTCACCTTATAAAAAAAAAAGGCAATCTGTTCCCACAAAAAATATTGCCCCATACATAGCTGTCCATTTCATACACGTGTCCCCTGGACACGTGTAATCTGGTCTAATTGGCTTAACAACACATTACTGTTGTCCTCACCACTCTCTCAGGGGTTTGAGTGTCCAGATTCACCTCCAAATTTGGTACAAATGCACAGCTGTTGCTGTATTATAAATGGACAGCTATGAACCTTCCCTACACCCATCCAGCACACCCCTAGCTATCTTCCATATTGTTTTTCGCTCTGCATGCCCCCATTTTCACCACATTCATATCACCTTTTTTTTCAATTCTTTTAAAGAAATTAGTGCGAAGATAAGCAGGAGTAAGCTGCAATAAGTGGCAGTAAGCGAGTTTGCGTGATGCTAAGCGACGCCTACACCAGTTAAGCAGTTTCGAATTTAACTGCGTATTAGCATTGCTTACCATTGCACTGCGGTGGTGGTGTTGCAGTAGCGTTGTCGCCTCACAGTTAGATGTTTCCCGTTCCATTCTCAGTTAGAGCGTCTTCTGTGTGGCGACGTGCGTGAATGGGCGTTCCTTCATTGAAGGTTGTGCGTTAGGCCCGGCAAGCCAGCAAATAAAACTCTACTGCCAATCATTAGCGGACCGGAGTTCCGCTGCGGCGACCCCTAACCGGGAAAAGCCGAAAGACACAAACAAATTAGCATTGCTTACAATTGTGCAAACCAGAGCAAACCTGCTTACAACTGCTTAAAACTACCTTAATCAGCCTGTCTCCATCAGCCACTGTTCTGGCCAGCAAGAAAATAATCAGCCATTGCAGGTCTTGAACCCAGGACGCTGTACACTATAGCAACAGCAATTTATCACTAAGTCATCTGAGCTACTAAAATGACTGATGTTTTTCAAACATATCATTCAGTACAGTCATTCAACATTATATACATAAATCGGTCAGGTTTTGTATGTATGTATATATATATATATATATATATATATATATATATAGAGAGAGAGAGAGAGAGAGAGAGATGCCTATATATGGAAAATTAAATACGTAATATATGTAGATATATACGTATAAAATATATATATATATATATATATATATATATATATATATATATATATATATATATATATATACAGAGAGAGAGAGAGAAGCAATTAAATGCATACATATATACATAAAGGTATATATATATATATATATATATATATATATATATATATATATATATATATATATATATCTATAGAGCTATATATATATATATATATATATATATATATATACACATTAAAATATCTACACAGATATACATACACATATACACACACACACATATATACATATATACATATATGTGTGTGTGTGTGTGTGTGTGTGTGTGTGTGTGTGTGTGTGTGTATATATATATATATATATATATATATATATATATATATACACACACACGTATATATATATATATATATATATATATATATATATATATATATATATACATATATATGTAGTCATAACATGTAGTGGAGTCATACCTCAGAATGATACCCCCAACCTCTTACTGCAACAAATCTCTCCAAAGTCTGTTACAATGGGGGGGGGGTGTCAATGGTCCCATACTACAGGCATATTTTAAAAAATTCCCTAATCCCAATGTCTCCATCAGCCACTGTCCTGCTTTCAAAAAAAATATCAGTCCTGTCAAGTCTTGAACCCAAGGCCTGGAACACCACAGTCAGAGTAATGTAATACTACACCATGTGGGCCCTCAAAATTAACAATGCTTCTTCAAACATATCAGTCAACAGAGTCTGTCAACAATAGGGGAAATATTCTATAAAATCAATCAGGTTTTCTATACATACATGTATATATCTATGGAGATGCATATGTGTGGAAAAATCTTTACAGCACATATATGTAGAGATATACATCTAATATACACATATATATATATATATATATATATATATAAATGCATATATATATATATATATATATAATATATATATATATATATATATATATATATATATATATATATACATATATATTTGTAGACATAAATATTGATAAACATATAACAGCAACAAACATATGCAATCTGAGGGTCATGCTGCTCAGTGGTATAAATAATAATCTTAAAATGCACTCACTCAAAGCACCCCTTACAATGGAGAACATCAACATTTGTGCTGTAACAGAGACCTGGTCAAAGGCAACAGAAGCAGCCCTGCACTACCAGGCTGTAACTCATTCCACACCTTCTGGGTCTAGAACTTGGACTGAAGCACCAAAGGTGGTGATGTTCCCATAATCCTAAAGGATGCACACAGTTCCAGACTAGTAGCCCAACATAACGCATCAGAGATATTGCACGTGCAGCTAACATTAGATAAGACAGTGATTCAGGTCGCAGCCTGCTATAAGTCTCCAAACATGTCCCAAGACTCACACTCCATATTCATAATCACCCTGGAGAATATTAGGGTGCAATATAACACTGTCATACTGGTTGACACCAACTACCCTTCCATTAACTTAGAAAGCTGCTCATGTACCAACGCACTTGCCCAATGTTTCCTGGAATTCTGTAATTCCAGTGTCTTGGACCAGCCTGTTCTTACCCCCTCTACAGGTTGCAATATCCCTGACCTGGTTATTACTAACATGGGGGACAGTTGCTCTACACCAATAATCAACTCCACCTGGGTTAGATCTGACCACATGCTAATCACCTTGGAAACCCACATCCCTCCTAACCCCCCCCCCCGCAAAAGTAACCACCGTGAAAAACTTTTCTAAAGCTAACTTTGGGCTCTTACAAACAGAGCTGGCTAATCTCACAGCACCCATGCAAATGGAAAATAGTTGCATGACAGCCAAATCATACATTATTGCAATGTATGAACACCTACACAAATGCATGGATTCTCCCATACCCAATAGCACCAAGACACTCCCCTCCAAAAAAGAAAGCGCATCTGGTCATTACCTGCCATAAACCCTACAACAGAATGAGGAAACTGATGTAGAATAAGGTGAAGTCCCAGGACAGGAAATATTCCCTTACCAGCCTCAAAAAAACATTGAGGTCCCTCATCAAATCCTCCAAAGCTAAGTATGAAAACAGAATTGCAGCAGATAGTAAAGACAACCACAAGGTTTACTATAGTTATGTAAATAATCTCCCTGGCAATACCCAGATTTGCTCTGAGCTACTGCACAATGGTACTTCCTATACCAAGCAAACAGATATTGCCAATATACTGGTTGACAGATTCAGTGCCAACTTTACCCCTTTCTACCCCCCCAAAGGACCAATCACAATACCATTAGATTGCCAGGCACCCAGCATTACTGCTGCACATGTTAAAACTGCACTGTCTAAGGCCAAGAATACAGCATATGTGGGACCTGACAATATCCCTGGCTGTGTTCTACATGAACTACAGAGTGAACTGGCACCACACCTGTGTGCCCTGTTCAGTCATTGCCTCATGTCCTTATCGAATGGTGCACTGCTACATTCATCCCTCCCCACAAAGGAGGAATGACCACAGACCCTGGAAACTGTCACCCCATTAGCCTGATGAGTGTGCTATACAAAGCTATGGAATGCAGCATCATGGACTTAATAAACAGGGATATAGGAAATCTCCAGACTCTGAATCCCACACAGTTTGGTTTTGTGAAAAGTAGGTCATTCCTGCTCAACCTGGTCGACTTCTGTGAGTCAGTCATCAGAGCTGTGAATGAAGGCATGGTGTTTCATACAGCCTACCTAGATTTGACCAAGGCCTTTGATACCATTCCCCACTCAGGAATCATGGAAAAACATAGTATGCCAGACATCAACCCCTATATCTCTAGGTGGGTTGCAAACTGGCTCATAGATAGAACCCACACTGTTAAAGTAGCTGACTCCAAGCCAGACTGCTGACCAGTCATGAGTGGAGTCCCACAGGGTTTAGTCCTGTGCCCTCTCCTGTTTGGTATCTACTTCTCTGATGTCCAGGGTAGCACAAAGGTATGCTGGCTGACAAGGTTTCCAGAGGAATGTAAGTTGGGAGCTATTATTAACTCCACAAGTGATGTTGACATCCAACAGAAAGGCCTCACTGAGTCCAACGACTGGTGTCAGAACCATGGCCTTAAGCTCAATGATTAAATATGTGTCATCATCCCCTTTGGGTGAAATCTAGTTGTCATGACTTACCACATCAATGGTAGTCCCCTGAAAACAGAAGGCATTATAAGAGATCTGTGAACACAGGTTGACAGCAACCTCTCTCTTGACCACCACATTGCCACTGTGGTCGGAAAGTCCTTCTATGTGGCACATCTCATTACTAATGCTTTTACATCCAGGAAGAAAGAGGTCATTGTCTCTGTCTACTCTTCCCTCATTAGGACAGTTGTCAAGTACAATGCCCCATTTGGCATGTCCCTCAGTAGACACCTGCAACAAGTGGACAGGCTGCAGAAACACCCCACAAACAGGATCCTAGGCCATAAATACTTGTCCTACATGGACAGGCTCCAAAACCTCCAACTTTTCCCTGTCGCATATTGCCTATTTAGAGGTGATCTCTGTTTGACTTACAAAGCTATGTCTGACCCAGTTCTGTTCAAAATGCTACAGCTATTTAAATCACAATCCCTCTGTACCACGCACTCCACAGACCTCAACCTCATTACCACAATCAACACAATATGCTGGAGGGACATTTTCATAACCCAGAGAGCGCTCATGCTATGGAATACACTTGCCATACATGTCAAGTATAGCACCTCACTGGCCCTCTTGAAGAGAAATCCACCCTGGGGATCACTCCAGTGACTCTACTCGAAAGAGGCACTGTGAGCTAAGGTCAGGTGGCATGATGGCAGGGAAATCCTATGGTCTAGGTTTCTAAAGGCTCCAGGCCCATTAGCCCAGTACACATATATATGTAGAGAGAGAGAGAGAGAGAGTGAGAGAGAGCTCTCTCTCTATATATATATATATATATATAGATAGATAGATAGATAGATATATGTGCTCACAATACATAGAGGAGCTGTATCTCAGAGTCATACCTCTCAAACTCTTAGTGCAACAAATTTGTCCAAAGGCTGTCAGAATGGAGGGACAATGGGCCCAAACTAGGGACCTCTTTTGCATATTGCCCTCATAAATGTAGAAAGTTATCAGAGTAACACAGTTTGTTTCAGCATACATATTCTGATGGCTGTGAAGTCTGAAAATGAAATGTATGTCATCATTTACTAACAGAAGTCTCCATATCATCACAGTGATTTGCCACAGAAATTAGACTAATCTGTAAAAGAGACCAGAAATATGAGCAATAAACCTGGACATCCTGAAACAATGCAGCTAGCTGAGAGGCATGCTCAGAACCCCTCACTGCACTGAATCTGGACCAAGGCTGACAAAGTGGTGGGTGGAAGGCATGAAAATGGGGACATATCGGAAATACTGGTGTCGATAAGCTGACATAGTTGCTGCAGTAACACCCTCCTGTCTACTCTAACATATTTAGTGAAATAGCAAAAGTAATTGAAATATCAAATCTGCTATGGGTAATTACACATATATTTGCAAATATATCAGGCACTACAGGGATGTAACAGCACTGAAAAACAGACACCAGTGTGAAAGTGCATACCCACAACTGATATCACCACAGTCACAGTCACATACCGGTAAGTCAATTGAACAGTAAAGTATATGGACTGTGTGAACAAATACATTGTTTGCCACTCACACACTAACCCTACATATACTGGCCCAATTCTCAGTGTAGTCTGAATCCTGACCATGGTATAGGACATGTCTCAGTCTGCCCCTACAAATACATATAGACAACAGACCAGCAGAAACTGGAGCAGCATGCACAGTCAAATAAAAAATTACATCTACCTCCCTCCATAAACAGCCCAAATAACACATACACATGACATGTACACAATCCTGACAGTCTGTTAACAATGTCCAGACATACACAGGCCCCTCAAATGTACAGTTCACTTAAAAATGTACAGGGTCAGGACTCATATCTCTGGCCACTTCCCTGACGTGTCTGTGGGTCTACTACATCACTGGGATGGTAGCAGGAATGAAGACAAGAAATAATGATACTAAATATGTCTGAGCTTCATAGTGCATGACATATGGATGAAGCCTGACATCGTTTGGAAACAGAGGCACAAACACAGGGGTAGATTAGATATACTGCTGTCATAAATTGAGACAGTTGCTGATGTTACTGGGTTTGTTTTAACATGTCCTTTATGAGGAATTTGAAGTCAGTAGTACCAATGGATGTGAGTATTTACTGATTGCATTCCCCAGAGTCCCCAAATGATTTTCCAAGGACAACAACTGTCTTGGGAACAGACAAAACATAACAGGCAAACATATGGCCAGTCTGTGGACAGCATGCCAGTCGACAGGTATGTCAGAGACATATCATGAATGTGCAGTCACTCACTAAATGCATGTCCACACAAACTCTGTCAATCTATCAACCCACCATGTGTATAAAAGCACTGATGACATTGAATCTGTTCACAATTCTGAGAATATGTCCCCCATGTTGTTTGGCTGTCCCCAAATGTTCTGTCCTGGGAAGTATTCCCACATACTGTCTGTAAATCTGTAGCCTACCACCGCTGTAATGTCCCTCACACAGGCAAGGAAAAGGGGCAAGGCCCACATGAAGGATGTCCCATATGTTGAAACTAATGGCAGTGTCCAGGCCCACAGCACAATACTATGTGGGCACCTACATAGTTGTATGGCCTTAGCAATACCTGACATCTGCACATCTGCACAGAGGACAGACAGAAAATAGATAACAAACAGGGAATGCATTAGGATGAATATTTTGAAGGGTAGAAGACTGAAATTGAAATGTATGGCGTTACTACATGACAGCAGTCCTCAATGACATGGCCAAAAAACATAGTACTCTACAGTTAACATAATATAATAATATCACATTAATTTCCAATAGGAGATACATAAAAACATACAGCTCAAACAACAAGAACAAGATAGTGTATTACTCAGAGTCCCAGCCTCACATGCAGGGGTGCACAGTTCAAGTACTACAATCTGCAATCTACTTTTACATGGAAAAGCACTGGTAAATTTCTAAATTAATGATACAATATGTGTTAAATTATTTTTGTCAACCAGTGCACTGTAGCTGGTGTAACATGCAAGTGTGAGTGCATATAACATGTGATACTATCCATGTATATAAAAAATGTGATACTACCCATGTATACTCAAGTGTCCCATACCATACAGTCCACTCCTTGCTACTGTAATGACAGGAAATAGAAGCATGTAATGTACAAGAAATTAAATACACATATTAAATAATATCATTACTCTGCTATTTTATAAGACTGGAATGTGAGCAATAGTTACAAGGGCCCAGCTATGCTTAGCAGCTGTAAGCATTGCTTAAATGTGAATGCTAAGCAGATTTGCACACTAGTAAGCATCACTGAGTGAAACCTACATGGTGTAAATGCTTATTCATTTAACCATGTATTAGCATCACGTACCATCACACAAACCCACTTACAACTGCTTAAAACTGCCTTAATCACCCTGTGTCCAGCAGCCACTGTTCTACACAGCAGCAAAATAATGAGCCCTGCCATGTCTTGAGCCCAAGACCCTGTATACCATACTCAGAGCACTTTACCACTACACCATCTGAGATGTAATAATGAAAGCTGTTTGATAGAGAAATATTAATACAGCTATATATCAGATATACAGAGTTTTATATATATATATATATATATATATATATATATATATATAATATACACATATATTTTGTTATATCAACATATGTATAGATATAAAATGAATATATATATATATATATATATATATATATATATATATATATATATATATATATATATATATAAAAATATATATGTAGTTATATGACATACAGTGCAGCCATACATCAGAATCATAACCTTCCAACCTCTTAGTGCAGGATTAATGTACAAAGGCTGTAGAAAGGTTGGGAAGTGTGCCACATACAGGGAGATAATTAGAATATTGCTGTCATGACTGAACAGTTGTACAGCAACAGGGTGTGTATCAGCAGAACCTTGAAAAGGATATGAGGATGGGAACTGACATGTATGTCATTATTCACTGACATAAATCCTTGGATCATAACAGTGATTTACCAGACAAATACAAATAAACTGTGGAACAGAACCAAAGTATGGGCCAAACACCTGGACATTCTGCAAACAGCCTGGCAGAGGAGAGATATGATCAGAACCCTTTAGTGCAATGAATCTGGAGCAAGCCAGACAAATTGGGGGACAAAGGCCCTGACAATAGAGACATATCCAAATTACATGAGTAGATAAGCTGAGGAAAGTTGTTTTACTAACACTGTTACTGCTAACATATAATAATGGAAACATCACAAGTCTGGGACTCAACTACTCCTTATTATGTAGTGACTCCAATACTCATATCATCCCACTGAGGATACACAACAGTGATGGGGACCAGACAAAAGGTATTGGCCACACAACTGTACATCCTACGAATGTATGGACATAACAGAACACTAGGAAAACTGCACTGAGCTTCCTAGCACTGTCCGCACTACAAGCAGACTGACATAACACTACCCAAGTCTAGCTCTGGGGCTCTGCACATGTATTTAGAAAGATAACATGCACTACAGGGATATTAGTATCTACTGATGGCATTACCCAGAGTCCCCAACCAGAGCATCATGCACAGTCAAATAGAAAGGTTCCATGCCACTCACATGTACCCCCCTCCATAAATAACCCAAACAACATATACACACTATGCTTCTACATAATCCTCACTGTCTGTTAACAATGACCAGAGCTACATAGACACAAGTGAGTAAGATCAAAGGTGAGGTACCCCACAGCTGTCTCTGAGTGCAAACTGGAGACATTCACCAAGGCTCGAGTACTAAAACAGGAAATTACATTTTACTTGGAAAAGCAATGTTAAAAGTACTATTTTAATAGTAAAATGTATGGTAAAGTATTTCTGTCACCATGTTAGTGTAGCTTGTGTACAAAGGAAATGTGAGTGCATATAACATGTGACACCACCCAAGTATACACAAGTGTCCCATACAGTACAGTCACACCCCTTGATACTATAATGAGAGCACATATAGGCATGTTATGTAAAGGAAATCATACACATTTGCCCAGCAGAAAAATCAGCAGGCCTTGAACCCAGGAACCTGCACACAATAATCACAGCACTTGACTACTAAGCCATCTGAGCTGCAGGATGTTATGATGTTTCTTCACACATATCATGCAGTACAGTCTGTTTACCATAGTGAATGAACACTGTGGAATCAGTTATGATTCAAATGATACAGATACATAATATATCTACACACACACACACACATATATATATATATATATATATATATATATATATATATATATATATATATATAAAATGTAGGTATATGTGTATATATACATATATATATATATATATATATATATATATATATATATATATATATATATATATATATATATATATATATGTATATATATATATATATATATATATATAATGCAGTTTTATATATATATATATATATATATATATATATATATATATATATATATAATGTAGTTTTATATATATATATATATATATATATATAATGTAGTTTTATATATATATATATATATATATATATATATATATATACTATAGAGAAAGAGAGAGAGAGACATTATTTGTCAATAACTTGCAGCACTGTCACATCCCAGAACACCTTAGCAGAAGTATGGACCAAACCAGATGACGTGGGGGGACTTGGAAACACATTGGTAATGATACAAAGGCACCCATGACACTGACATCTGCTGGCTCCTCAGCTACACAGTATAACTAAGAAGTACACAGTACACTGCTACAAAATCAGGATAGACCATACACAATGGCAAGACATGCACCTAACCTTCAGCAATATACCTGAATTGGCTGAAGATTGCATAATGAAAAACAACCAGCCAGTAATCCACACACATCTTTTAATGTGTTTTGCCCTCATTATTTCACACATCAACCTTTTGCATGTACAGGGTCCACATGTTGTCCAGCCTTTGCACTCATATGTATGGCCCTACCCCACAACATGTGTGAGATTCAACATCACTAGGATGATAGCAGGAATGACAGCACTTAATAATGATAGACCATACCTGTCAACCTCTTACTGCATGACATCTGGACAAAGCCTGGCATATAAGTGGAGGACAGTGGCCCAAACACAGGGCCATATTTCAAATATTGCTGTTATACGATGAGAAAGATGGTGGTGTTACAGGGTTGGTTGCAACATAATTGTTCTGAGGGATATGAAGACAGAAACACAAATATATGTATTTATTTATTTTACATGTGTTAACCTGGAAAGTCCGACAGGACACATATCCATTTTCAGTGGAGGCCCGGGGAGAAAAGCTCCAATAGCATGTCATAAAGAAATTACACAAGAATATCATACAGAGATATAGGTTCCATAGAAACATAAGTTATGTATAGATTAACAATTCATTTAGTAAAGTCAGCATACAGCATTCTAGTAGTAGGGTTTATATAGAATATAAAATATAAACACAAGAAATTTTTTTTTTTTATTTCTAAATTATGAGTACTCTCAATATTTTGTTACATAAATACCCAGTGATTGATAAGCTTTACAGTGAAAGGAATTAGGGGACCTTTAGTAGAATCCTTGAACATGGTACTGGTGCAAATTAACCTGGGAGTAGCATGAACAAAGCCAATTGTTTGAGAAGTGGGTTCTCAAGAGTTTCTTAAATTGAATAGTGGAGGTAGTGGAGGTTATTTGGCTAGGTAGTGAGTTCCAGATTTTGGCAATAGTGCAGGCAAAGAGAGATTTGCCAGCATCATTTTTGTGTCTGATAATGCTTATTAGGTTCTGAGAACTAGAGCGTAAGGCTCTGGTAGGGATGTGGGGGTTAATTATATTTTGAAGTGCAGGTTTTTTTTCTAGAAGGCAGAAAAGATTATGCGCTATTGTGAGTTGATTAAACAGAAGTAGTTGAGGTAGCTTGAGCCAATTGAGTTGGTTAAGGGTGAGACAGTGGTAGGATTTGTATGAGGTTTCAGTAGCAAACTTGGCTATTTTGTTATAACAAGATTCCATTTTGTTCAGATCACTCTGGTGGAGATTAGTAAGGATGGGAGAGGCATAGAGAAGGATGGAAAAGAGATGAGTTCTTGCAATAGTAGCTTTGGTTTGTTTAGTTATAAAGTGTTTGTTCCTAGAGAGAAGTCCTAGTTTTTGATTAACTTTCTTAATGGTTTGTGCTATATAGATGTCAAATTTGAGGTTATTGTCTATTTCTACACCTGACAGTTTAGAGTGTGCAGTTGGAGTGATTTGAATGTTATCTTTGGAGTGAATGGTGAAAGTGTTGTTGGTGGCGGGTGGGCATGACCTGGGCTGAAAATAATTAATTTAGTTTTTTTGGGGGGGTTAAGAATAAGCTTGATGCTTATGAACCATGTTTTGGCTAGAGTAAAAGTGTTTTGGGTGAGGATTTGCAGTTCCTTTAAGGTGGGGGTGGCACTTATAAGGGTGGTGTCATCTGCGTATTGTACTACTGATGCTGTGAGTGAGGAGGAATTGATTTGGTTGGTGAATAGTGAGAACAATAGTAGGCCAAGGATGGATCCTTGAGGGACACCTATGGATACTGGTAGCAGGAGGGACAGCTGGTCATGCCATAGGACTGCCTGCTGTCGACCAGATAAGTAGCTAGTAAACCATAATATTGTGGAGGGGCTGAGGTTTAGGGTAGATAAAGTTTGAAGAAGAATGGTATTGTCTACCATGTCAAAGGCTTTAGATAAGTCTAAGAAAATGGAAGATACAAATAGTCCCTAGTTTTTATTGTGCTTAACTATATCTGCAAATTATAGTAATGCTGTGGTGGTGCTGTGGGATGGTCTAAAGCCATGCTGGGTTTTGGAGATTAAGTTGTTTTTTAAGAGGTGCCAAAATAGTAGGGAATGTACAACTCTCTCTAATATCTTGGATAGAGGTGAGAGTATTGCAATTGGGTGGTAGTTGGTGAGTTTTAAGGAGTTGCCACCTTTGTGCAGTGGAATAATGTGTGATGTTTTCCACAGGGTGGGGACTTTGAATTCTGCAAGTGACCTGTTTATGAGAATGGACACAGGATAGGCTATGGCATCTGCTGCTAGCTGAAGGAATTTGGCTGGTAGGATGTCAGCAGCTAGTGTGGTTGGTTTGAGTTTATTAAGGACCTTTGAAATAATTTTAGTGGGTACAGGGTGTAGGGAAAAGTTGGTGGTATTGTTTTGAGTAGTAGGGTTGATTTTGCTAGCAGCTGGTATAGGGCTGCTAGTGATATTGAAGGCATTGGTGAGGGTTTGGACTGTTTCGGTAAAGAACTTGTTGAATTGTGTGGGAATGTTGTCATGGATGTTTTGTAATACTGGGGTTGGGGTGGTGCCTTTACCTGGTTGGATTATGCCATTTATTGTAGCCCAAAATTTCTTAGGGTTGTTGGCATATTTTTCCTGCATGTTTTTGTAGTAGTTACTTTTTTCTAGTTTGATTTGTTTTTGGCTTTGTTTCAAAGTTCCTGGTAGGTTTGCCTCAGATTACTGGTTTTGTTCTTTTGATATTGACTCCAGGCCAGATCCCTGTCTTTCATTGTAGTTTTAGTATCTTTAGTTAGCCATGGGGCATAGTTAGCTTTTAGTTTTATACTTCTGGAGGGGGCATGACAGTTGGATGGATGCTGCCATTTACTGATAGCAATCAGCAGAGTATGCCACTGATTTTCCAAGGACAACACCTGTCTGGGGAACAGACCAAACATAACAGGCAAACCTCTGGCCATTATGGGGATAGCCCTACAGCTGAGAACTATACAGACACATAACTTTTTCAGACTGAAATCCATGCAGAACTAGCATGTACATACAAACCCTGTAAAACTAGCAGTACTCAAACTATATAACAGCAATACTCACATTCCGTCCTTAAGTCTGAAACTTTCTCCACCATTTAGTTGGCCTGTCTGCACAAGTCTTGTTGTAAGAGTGATTCCCACCTGCTCTCTGTAACAGTCTGTAGCTCACACACCTCCAGGATGTCTTCCTCTCAAGCAAGGTAAAAAAACAACGCCCACATAAAGTACTCAATTATAGGAGTGTGTTGCCATGACATTGGCTATTGGAAGAACTACACAGCTGCTCTGCATGCAATTAGCATGTGGGGAACACCAATTGGTGCACAGGCCATCATCTGGTCAAGAGGATTACCTACAAAAGGCAAACTGCCACCTATTCAAACCATCTGTCTACCAGTACTTGACAGTGAGCATACAAAAAGAACTTGAGCAATATATTGATATAACCCACTGCATGGTAAAAAAAGAAAGGTATGTGAAACAAGTAAGCATGTAATTGAATGTAGTATGTTTTTTCTAATAATGAGAAATAGGAGTTTGAAAGAATTATGTCTCAACACGACTTGCTGTAGTGATGTCCTGCAGAACAGCACCTATGGCCATAGCATCTGTTTCTCTCTGCTGTGACATAGTACACATCTCTGGACCCTGACTCACCTCAGGAAAGGACAACTCACATATGACAACCACTGGAGTATCTATCAAACACTACTGACTGTGCCACTGCTACACCAGCTACAGGGATATTGTACATATCCCTATGTTAGCTGTGAATATGAGTATGATACACATCTGTCATGTAAATGTAAGAGAACTATATAGAGCATGTGCATATTAAAGTACTGTTGCAGAACTGTGTGTTGAACATTCATAATAATGCCCTGGGCATCGCACATGACCTGGCAGTTGATGGAGGGGAAGTCCTTGCAGTTTATGTCAACCCTACCCCGTTCTCCAGGTGGTATTTTGATGTGGATGTACATGCAGTCTATGGCAGTCAGTACCTCTGGGTAATACACACCAAACAGCCAGTACTTCACTAGTATAATTTCCTTTATTGTTCACACGATCTGGTACCTCAGCAGTTCGCCTTCAAGGATCACAACTCACTTCACCACAACAGTGAGATTATATATCATTTGATTCAAGACAATTAATCAATTAATCAATTCAACTATCAAATTCAATAAAGGAAAAAACTTTTTTTGTTTTAAAGTGATCTCAGAAGAGACTTCAAAATTGTATAAATATAATTTAAATACATGTTAATATACAATAAATAAATAAAGAAAATAAATAAATTTTCTATGAATATGTAAACAATTAGTAAATATATTATCGCAAATTAATTAATATTTTACTTTAAGTGATGCATAAAATATAATATATATAATACATATATCATGCAATATCATACAATATCAAATAATAACATAATCATCAGAATACTTAATATGTGTTAAATTCACAATTCTTGATTTAAACCATTGGGTTTTAAAGTATTAAATTTTAATATCATCCTAGTCTCTAATTCTAACAATTTGCTCGATACATTGCCTCCCCTATGAATAAAAGGTTTACCCAATATACTAAATCTTAGACTGTCAGATCGACCATCATGTACATCAATGAAATGTTTAGCAACTGGACTAAATTGATTCAAGTTCCTTATATCTTTCAAGTGTTCCAGGATTCTTATTCTAACCATCCTCTTTGTTTGTCCTATATACCAAATATTAGTACAAGAACAACCCAATATATACCAGTAGATTTACAGTTGAAATAATGCCTACAGATGTGATTTATGTTGTTAATTGACCTCACATTAGTCACCCTATCACATATACTGCAGGATCCTGGAATTTAAATCAAGAATTGGGTATTAACACACATTAAGTATTCTGATGATTATGTTATTATTTGATATTGTATGATATTGCATGATATATGTATTATATATATTATATTTTATGCATCACTTAAAGTAAAATATTAATTCATTTGCGATAATATATTTACTAATTGTTTACATATTCATAGAAAATGTATTTATTTTCTTTATTTATTGTATATTAACATGTATTTAAATTATATTTATACAATTTTGAAGTCTCTTCTGAGATCACTTTAAAACAAAAAAAAAGTTTTTTTCCTTTATTGAATTTGATAGTTGAATTGATTAATTGATTAATTGTCTTGAATCAAATGATATATAATCTCACTGTTGTGGTGAAGTGAGTTGTGATCCTTGAAGGCGAACTGCCGAGGTACCAGATCGTGTGAACAATAAAGGAAATTATACTGGTGAAGTACTGGCTGTTTGGTGTGTATTGCTCTTGTTGTTTTTGCAGTGTTTTTGATATATATAGTACCTCTGGGTAGTCTGCTACATGGTGGAAGAGACACATATTGCTAGCCCTCTCCTCACGGATGCTGGAGAAGTGAATGTGTTCAGTGGCATGTGGGTGCATGGCATTCAGAAAGACCACTATGATATCCCCAGCTGGTCTTTGGAAAGTACCTATAGCTAGTATTCTTAAGGCTACACATACCTTGGTATCCACTGGAATGAGTTGTCCTCTGTTGGTTCTGGCTCTGAGGTGAGGCTGGCACAGCTCATCAAGATGCTGAAGTCTGTCTCTGTCCACCATGTATCACTTTACTATTTCCAGATCATGTAGCCCCTTATAGGTTACCCTGGGTCTGAACACTCTTCTCCCCCCTCCTCCTCAGTCTGAGTTGGTTGTCAGCATTTTCCTCCTCACCTCCTTCAGTTTCTAACACATACTGATAGATCAGAGCAACAGCAGCCCCTAACATGTTTTGTTAGATTTGTCAGTTTAAAATTCCTCCGAATGTGTACACTAATGGTGTAGAGTTTGTGGGAAAAAACAGACTGAAAGGTATTTGCACAGTTTATAGTAGTGTGCTGGGTGTCTGCCTGTGTAATTGGCTGATTCTGATACATTCCACCTGCCAGATATGGTTGTTCTTCTTGATTGCCTTCCTTCTGCGGTTTCCCCTTCCTATTTCTTCCCTGTTTAAGCCCTGATGTGTGCTGTGATTTCCTGGTGCTCAAATGTGAACAGTTCTGCTATCTCCTTCGTTTTTTTTTGTTTGTTTTTAGGCCTGGTGTGTGCCGTGTGCACTCGATTAGCTAAAGTAAATAGTTTTAAGAAGAACTGGCCCTTCCTAGACATGAACATGCTCTGTATTTCATTGAATAAACCAAAACAGCCTCAGACACACCCCCTTCCTTAGCTGTGCTTAGCTAAGGGGAAACATGGGCCACTGAGCACCAACGTTCTTACAGCAATCATGACACACACCCTTTTCATGTTAGCTGTTCCTCCTGTCTACCCCATGGAGTTAGAGCACCTATATTGTTAGGTGCAGTTTGACACTTAGAAGAAATTTGTGATTCAGTATAAATCCTCTCATTTGCATACACCACTGCCTTACTCCATGTTACCACACTTAGGCTGGCCCTTTCCCCTTAGCAACCACTATTCCCTGGTATTGTTTCATTCTGCATGTCACTGACTATAATGGCAAAATGCAGATTTCTCTCAAAATTTACCCCCCCCTTTTTTGTTTTATTTTCAGCTCAACCCCATTTGCACATTGCTGCCCTATGCTTAAACCATTGAGATCAGTCAAAAGAAACCTTTTATTTTAGAAATTTATACTATTTGACATGCCAATGGCCATATATTTGGCCATTGGCATGCCTAATAAATGGAATACATTCTTTATTTGAGGCTGTCATGCCTCCGTTTTCTTTTTTGTAGAACAGTATCCAGCTAGTAACTGAATAAATTTCTGCAGGTTACACTATTCCTGCATGGACACGTGCCTGCTTGCTGAATCACTAATTCACCTCATTTGCATGGTTTTCACCAGCAAATAATATAATTAAGATACGGCAGTAGTATCCATGTAGCAATAGTGTAGGAGCATTCATGCACATCCCGGGAGCCCTTTGCTGAATCACTCGGTGGACATATTGCCTGCAGCAGCTCCTGCACTATTCCTACACTCCGTGTAGAGTTTCATGAATTCCAGGGACATTATCTGTAAGAAGTATGTTTTATTAGCTGCTGTAGGAAGAGTGGAAGTGTTTTATGGTTTTATGACTTCCAGGAGCTGCAGCAGATCTTAGCAAGGCTCTGTGTGTGTGTGTATTATTGACACGTAGGTGCTAAATCCTGGCAGTTTCTAGCCATTGGGGGTTGCGTGGGAATCAGACGTCAGATGACCAGATTTATGTGATGTCATTCTGTAATCCATCTCTAAAATAATGTTTAATACTAGGTGAGACTGAAGTCTGAGGGCACTCTATTTTTTTAGAAACAACAAACAAATAGTCTAAAAAAACTAAGAAAATGAAAAAAACAACATGAATTCCACACCGATAAATTTAATATTAAAACCAGCCTTAGCGCCTCAGCCACAACAGCCTTCAATGAGTACCTCTGTTTTTTTAACCTGACAAAAAAGGATCTCTCACCTACTTCATCTTGCCTTGCTCTAGTAAGTAACCAGGGAATAATAAGTCTTTAGATCAGTTACGAAAATGCAGTGAGATTAGTTAAGTATATTTTTTTCTATAACTGTGTGAACCTGTCCACCTGTATTATTTTTAATATTTCCTGTGATTAAAACTCTGGTGTTTATTGTAAATAGATATTTAGTATTCTCATGTCCATTTAGTATTTATTATTAAACATATTTAAACTTTTCATTGTGGCTTGTCCTTTAGAGAATATTTTAAACTTTGAGAGTACTTATATCTATTGGTGACACTGTGGCCACTCCTGAAAGCATGGCTGTTTGCTCAACATTACTGTCTGTATTAATATTAATTTCACTCAGTATAAATGGGTACCCTTGTAAGAGCCATGGAGTAGCTGGTTTTGGGATGTCTGGTGGTAGTGTAACTGCATAATAGTTTGGGCAGAATGGGGCATAGCTAGTAAATCTGTGTCAGCCTTCCCCAGTGTACATGTGTGTATGAAAATCAAATCTCAAAGTGTGTGTGTGTCAGCTACTTGGAGCAGTGACACAAAGCACTGGTTTCACAGAAAGGGTGCTGGAAGACTTGGCATGAACACTCAGCTGAAGACTCAACCCTACAGCTGTGCCAGTGGAGAGTCTTACTGGGGAGGGAGACAGATACAGAATCCCAGTTCCCTATGTGCTCTTAAGGAAAATTGTGCTTGATTCAGAGAACTGCATCTGGAAATACTGGGTGTATCTATTTTTGTTCCAAGTGAACATCCTTCTCCAGTGCCAGTGGTAAGGATTCAGGTTCCTTGATTGCCAGCCCAGAGTGGGGGCATGATAGGCCTTAACATTGCTCTCTCTTTCTATGACAGCTCTAGAAAACAGAGAACAGAATATCATTATGAATACCAGTCTTGCCTATATTCAGCTTTTAAGACTTGCAAATACTCTATGTAGTTGATACTTACACATCTGTGGGATTTCCTCCATCCTAAATTCCTCGAGCCAAGCATCGAGGATACCCTTGCTCCTCCTCCTCTGCAGGTCACTGTAGTAATGTCTACAGTCTTCACAAGTGTGGCGGATACCAGCGGCACTGGTTACAGCCAAGGCAAAATTATCCTAAGCCTTTGTCTTAAACTGTTTCCCAGAATAGTGCTTCTGCACACACCTGACACTGTGGTGTTTCACTAGGAGTCAAAAAAAATTTAAGACTTCTCAACACCCCATCTCTGAGACCTAAGTCTTGCACCCTCTCCACAAATGCCTGCCATGTCTACGATGGATTAAGTCCAAGGGACACTGATGGTTTCCCTCCAATTTCCAGTTATCACGTTTACTGGGAGTATGCACACTGTTTGAAAATGTTGAGCATTGCTTACCATCATGCACATACTGTGATCAGTTATGGGCACCCTCAACATCAATGCCCAATGGTAAATGATGTGCAACAATGACAAGCAATGCAATTTCAATGTTATTTGATGTACAGACAGTTTTGTAATTGTTTTAGTCAAATATTAAGGCCACACCAGTCCAGTTAGCAGAAATATACTTAAAGGAAAATAGTAAATAGTATACCCACAGTCATACATTTGAAATAATGGGCAATACATAAATAAATAAATTAGTAAATAGCTGTCACAATATTTGTGTCTCAGCCTTAATACATATAAAAATTATTATCAGCTACACTACATGTCAAGTGTTCTAAGTGAAAGTGACTATAATGGAAAGAGGAACAACATTAAAAGTGTATGGAATATGCTGTATTCAAGCTCAAGACCATGTACGTATATAGCAGTCTTACACTTACACCTGTTGCTACAAGAAGGTTGAAAAAAAAAGCACTTGTCTGTGTTATGGTTCATTGCTAAAAATTGCAATTTCACAACAGTAAAACAAAGCTTACACATCCTATACTAGAACACAGGGCCATCTGAACTACAGCCCTGCACTCAACACCTGCTGCCATAGGATTAGTTCCACAATGCCCGATAGTATCAATTGAATGCATCCAGTTTTCATTTTTGGCTGTCTGGGTCCTGTTTGCTTCCTGGGTGGTCCAGTTTTCACACTGCTGCGCTTTACACAAATGAGATAAGCACAATCAAGCTTGCTTTCGCTAAACGGCGCATAGCACAGACACTGGCAAAAAAAAAATAAAAATGGAGAAATACTTGAAATGAGGAAAAGCAATCTATGACATACACACTACAAAATGTTAGTACACATGAGATATTTCTACATAGGTCTGGATTAGAACTCTCATTCCAATGCATCTTTAGAACAGAGAATGGGTGCCTTATCCCTCTTTGCCACACAAACAGCATTTGCAGGAAGGAACTGAAGTCATTAATCACACAACCAACTGCAAAAGAATGTACACTGTATCAAACCACAAACTGTTATTTGTACATTTATCATATTTATTTTATTTGGACATAGTACACCTAGTGATCATACAACCTCTTATGACCATTGCTTGCAAATATATAGCTCTGTCTTACCTTTATATGTTTCTTGGTCATTCATCAGTTATCTGACCAGTACTTTGTGACATGCAGTGTGTAAGCCATTCCATATAATTGGCCTTAACATGTGAGAGGATATTAAATGGGAAAAATATGATATGCAGTTGCCAACAACTGAAGGGCAGGCTGACTGGCACAAACAAGCATAGACTACTCGTTTTGGGGGAAGAAAAGGTGAGTTACTGTTATGGCACATACAAGGGTACACTGTTCTTTTGAGGGGGAATGAAGCTGAGTTACTGTTATGGTACAAATAAGCATAAACTGTTTTTTGGAGGGGAACAAAGGTTCGTTACTGCTATGGCACAAACAAGGATATGTTGCTCTTGTTACTCTCTCTGTTTTGAATCCTGCCTGTTGTTTGATCTTGTAAGGGTTGTGAAGTCAGAAACTGCAATGTGTCTTATTACTAACTTCTGTTTTTAATGATTTTCCAGTACAAACATATGGTGCTAAACTAAGGGGATGCACTGATCATCAGTACTTTGGAGAGGTATGACTGTGTGAATCGTTGATGTCTGAGGCCTACTACTTGCTAATGGACACATATAAGTCAAATAAGTCTCTGATGTCACATGGTTAGGTAATTTATATAAAATCTCCCACATTTTACTTGCTTACTGCATCAAGTGATGAAATAGAAGTGTATGCCATAATATTATTAAACAATACACTCCAGATTCAGGGCGTAACTTGTAAGTGCAGCACTTTCCACAGTGTTAGTTCAGGGCTGACTCTGTCTGATGCAAGCAGAACATAGCCAATACATGGGGAGGTAAAGGTTGCATGAGTTGCCTGGCATCAATGTTACTATATGTATGTGAGAAGGGGAAAGGTTTTAGACCCCTAGGTGATGAGTGAGTGTGCTATGCATTGTCTCTTAACTGATGTAAGGTCATACTGAGCATGCCTATGACTGCCTACACCCACAGCACCTCCCAGCTTGCAGTCATCTGTGAACTTGGTCAGATAGAAGCCCTCCATTTTGGCTTGGACTTCTGAGAAGTCAATGCCAAACAGGAGAGGACCCAGGACTGATCCCTGTGGGACTCCACTCATGACTGGCATGCAGTCTGTCTTGGAGTCTGCTACTTTCATGCTGTGGGTTCTGTCTGTGAGCCAGTTTGTAACACATCTAATGATGTAGGGGTTGATGCCTAGTTTTGTGAGTTAATCAATAATTTCTGTGTGAGGAAGGGCATCAAAAGCCTTGGCCAGATCAAGGTAGGCTAGATGAACTGCTTTACCCTCATCCACTGTTCTGGTGACTGCCTCAAAGATGTCAACCAGGTTGAGCAGGCATGTTCTACATTTGGAAAATCAAATTGCATGAGATCTACAGTTTGGAGATTCCCTATGTCTTTGTTAATTAGGTCCATGATGATGCACTTCTTAGCCTTACATATCAGGCACATCAGGCTAATGGGACAGTAATTACAATGGTCTGTAGTCACTCTACCTTTATGGAGAGGGATGACTGTAGCAGTCCACCATTCAGTAGGGATAAAGCCTGAGGTGAGGCTGTGAGTGAACAAGGCACACAAATGCAGTGCCAGTTCACCTTGTAGTTCATGTAGAACACAGCCAGGGATATTGTTGGATTCCATGGAAGCTGTATTCTTGGCCTTGGACAATGCAGCTTTAACCTTTGCTGCAGTAATACTGGGTGCCTGGCATTCTTCTGGTATTGTGAATAGTGCTTCTGGGGGGAGAGAGGGGTAAGGTTAGCACGAAATCTATCAGCCAGTATGTAGGCAATATCTGTTGGCTCAGTATAGGAGGTACCATTTCTTCAGTATATATCTGTACAGAGGATTACAGAACTTCAGAAGGTATGCTTGCTTGTTGTCAGCTACATACTGCATGTGCTGAAATGTATTTAAGAAAATCTGAAGGGAAGCAACGCCTTTTACACTTTCATCTTTATGCTTTATTTACAAGTTTAGAATTAGTTCAAGTTCAGAATTAGTTCAAAATGATGTGAAAATTACTGAACCTACACACATTGCTAACATACTGGCTGACAGGTTCAGTGCAAACTTCTCCCCCCCCTCCCCCCCAAAAGGAGAGATATCTATTCCAGAGGATTGTAGCCCCCCAAACATCTCCAACGCCCAGGTGAGAACTGCCCTCACTAAGGCAAAAAACACAGCATCCATGGGACCGGATGGTGTCCCCGGCTGTGTTCTTCATGAACTCAACGAGGAATTAAACCCACAGTTAGGACAGCTGTTTAATCTTAGCCTCACCTCAGGATACGTACCCAAGGAGTGGCGCACGCGACTGTGGTCCCACTTCATAAGGCGGTGCCTCCACAGACCCTGGAAATTACCGCCCATTAGCTTGACAAGCCTTATCTGCAAAGCCATGGAGAGGATCATAATGGAACTCATAAATAAAGACATAGGAACTTGCAGACTTTGGATCCAACCCAGTTTGGCTTTGTCAAAGGCAGATCCTGCCTCTTAAACTTGGTTGACTTTTTCGAGACAGTCACCAAGGCCATTGATGAGGGAAAGGCAGTCCATACAGCCTACCTCGACCTGGCAAAGGCCTTCGACACAATACCCCACTCAGGTATCATCGAAAACTCATCAGCTTGAATGTAAACCCATACATCACAAGATGGGCTGCAAACTGGCTAGCGACAGAACCCACAGGGTCAGAGTTGCTGGAGCCATGTCAGACTCAAAGCCTGTCACAAGTGGTGTCCCACAGGGCTCAGTCCTGGGTCCACTCTTGTTCGGCATCTACTTTTCTGAAGTACAAGCAAACACAGGAGGGTTATGGCTGACAAAGTTTGCAGATGACTGCAAACTGGGCCATAGTCGAAAACACATCTGACACAGATATCCTCCAGAAGGGCCTCACAGAAACGGATAACTGGTGCCAGAGCCATGGCCTGAAGTTAAACGCCAAAAATGCATAGTCATACCCTTCGAAAAACAAGGTTACCCCTAGCTACCATATAGGTGATAATCCACTGAGCACAGAAAAAGTCATCAGGGATCTGGGGACCCAAGTTGACAGTAGTCTTTCGTTTGACACTCATGTCGCTAAAGTAGTTAGGAAAACCTTCTATATCGCCCACCTGATCATGAAGGGATTCACATCTAGATCAAGGGAGGTCATCGTCCCCTGTACTCATCACTCATTAGACCTATGATTGAGTACAATGCCCGCTCGAATGTATCTGACCAGACACCTGATGCAGCTTGAAAGGCCCCAAAAGTTCCTCACCAAAAGGATAAAGGGTCTCAAAAATATGTCTTATGCTGCCCGACTGAAAGAACTCCAGCTTTATTCAGTCTCATACCGCTTGCTCAGAGGTGACCTGTGCCTGACATATAAGGCCATGTCAAACCCAGATTTGATGAATATGCTTCACCTCAAAAATCTAGATCCCTCAGAACCACAAGGGCGGGAGACTTAAACCTTGACACGGTTATAAATAGAACGTGCTGGAGGGACAGATTCATCACCCAGAGACTCCCTATGCTGTGGAACAAAATCCCGGTACATGTGAGGCAGAGCACCTCGCTGGCCTTGTTCAAGAGGAATCTTGACCAATGGATGGGAGATCGCAGATATACCCCAGGGATTACTTCAGTGTCACTGCTTGACAGAGGCACAGAAAAATGATAGGCATAGTTTTTATTCAAACTAAAGGGGTGGCGAAAGCCACATAACTATGGGCTAGGCTTATAAATGCCCTTGGGCAGATAGCCTAGTATGAACCTATGAACCTATGAACCTATAAGTGTACTGATGGCATTGGCATGTTTGTCAAGCCATTTCTCAGGTATACATGATTGGCAATACATGAACATGTAACGCTCTGTGATACATACAAATTTTTCAGGGACAGTTCCTGTGATAACTCTTTTAGCATTTCAAAGATGGTTTGTTAGCAAAATGTGTCATTTGTCTGATGTTTTGGGTTGTTGGGAGCAAAGCTGAGTTACTGTTATGGCACAAACAAGGATATACTGCTCTTTTGTGAGGAGAAAACCTGAGTTACTATTATGGCACAAACAAGGATATGTTGCTATTGTTACTCTGCTTGTTTTGCATCCTGCCTGTTGTTGATATTTCACATCTGTAGACTGTCTGATGTTTCTTCAGTGGGTATTACTGAGTGGTTAGCTTTTTTGTTTTATCTGGAAACAGTTATTTTGTAGTTATTGATACTTATGTGTATTATCCTTCTGTTGTATTTTAGGACACCTACAACTATTCCACCCAGACATGTAAATCCCTGTAGACCCCCCTTCACTGATGGTGAGAACCAGGTGATAGTAGATGCCTTTAGGCAACATGGGGTATTTCTACTGAAAAGGAGATGGGAAAGTATGGGAAGCTGTATGCAGTTATAGCATCAGCTGGTGGATGACTTGAATGCCATGGATGGCCATGGCAGAACATACGAGCAGATCTGCCACAGGACCACTGACATGATCACATCTGCAAGGGGGGAGACCACCTACTGTGGGTGGTGATCAGATCGCTATGAGGAGAGGCCCTGCTAGGAACCACCATTAACGGACAAAGAACAGCTCCTGGCCAATATCCATGATCCTGACAGCTCACAGGAGTCTGTAGTACAGCAAGTCCTGGATGTTGGAGCCACACTTTCACAGACAGAAAGTACATCCAAGGAGGAGCTTCCATGTAAGCTTTCTTATCTCTACAGTTGAATACTGTTGTATAATAAAAACAATTAAAATCAAAATGTTAATTTTGTGTCACTTTTATTTGGGGGGGGGGATTGAAGATTGTTACAGTTATAACTTTAGGTTGGAGTTGTCAGCCACATTCTTGTTGAAAGTATATGTCCATTAAGGGGCAAATGTATTACCCCCTGTGTTACTGTTAATT